>NC_056572.1:35112132-35414632 GCF_018340385.1 Cyprinus carpio | reverse complement strand
ATCATAGAGGATTTGTGTTGTGTATCTTATTTTAATCAAGTGTCTATTCTAGGTTACTAAAAATGCACTATGATAGAATATAACCGTCACAACACTGAGCCACAAAAAACACTCTACATAAATCCTGCTATTTCCAGACACAGTGGACACCTACCTTCCCCCGAGCTTTGGCAGGTCAACAGATCTCCCCATGATGAGGTATGACTTGCCTTTCACCAATCCTAAATATTCTCTGCAACTTGGACGAGCCAAAAATTGTCTCACTTTGTTCAGAACATTATCATCGGTGCCTACAGGACAGAACAGCATTTAGGAAACAATTCTACTGCAGTGCAGTTTAGTCTTCTGTAGAGCATTAATAGAGAAGGACAAATGCATCTAACAGGAATGAAATATTTCAAATGCATTTCATGATCAGCGGAGGGAATACTGAACCATACCTTCTTTCAGCACCTGCTCCACTTTCATGTCATAGATGTCAGAGTCCTGTTTCAGATCCATCCCCACCACTGTGGCTTTATAAACTGTCAAACACATTATATTGTTATCTCCATGTAGAACTATAAGGCTCAGGCCAAAATTTATTTATTTATTTATTTATTGCATTAATACAAGGGTTAAAGAAATAGTTGTCACAAAAATTATCATGATTTTCTCATTCATGTTGTTTCAGTCCTGTATGACTTACTTTTTTCTAAGATATTTCCCATAAAAAAGGACATTTTAAAACAAAATTTTCTTAAAAAAGGTGTGATTTCACCTTTAAAATCTAATACACTTTTCGATAAAATAATAAGAAATAAAAAGATTTGTAATTATTTTAAGTTTTTTAGCTGTTAATACATAGCAATTTTATGTTTTAAACATTGTAATACATGCAAATTGTATGTTTCAGCATCAGTCAAAACATACAAAATTGTAGGTTTTGTGCTTGTAAATAATACGTACTAATACCTAGATATAAAGAGTGAGACCAGGCTGCTAACTCAGCTGCAGCACTTCTTTAGTTAAAGGCTGAAGTGATTTGGTTCAAAAACATTTTTTGTTATGCTAGTTGAAAGTCTCTTCACATCCCGATAGCAGTCACTAAGTTAAGTGGTCTGAATGTATTTGTGTATTTATATTGTCTGAAAAATTTATACAGACATTTAAATTTATTTTTTTTTAATCTTTTATTGAAGGTAACATTGGGTACAAACGTGTAAAACCATTAATATATAATCAAACATTTATACAGACATACAAAAAAAAAAAAAAAGAACAAAACAAACAAACAAACAAAAAAAACATACATACTAAATAGAGGTGGGAAAATAAGAATATTAAGAGGATTCAGGAAATAGGTCATAATATTTATACAAAAGTTTTCCATTCTTCTTATTCTTTACAAGATTTAAGAAGCATATTAAGTTCCAAAATATAATGTTTAAAACATAAGGAAGACTTATTAAATTTCTGCTTGTGTATAAAGAACTTAGCATATAAGATTATAAAATTTAATACAAACTCCAGGGTGCCATCTTGTGGGAAACAAAAGTAACAGATAATATCTTTCAGGGTGAATGAGTGAGTTATATTTTGAGATTGGAGAAAGTGAGTACCCAAATCTTCCCAAAACCTTTTGGTAACTGGACAATTAAAAAATAAATGAGGAATGGTTTCAGTGTCCTGTTTACAAAAGCTGCAGCATGTGTCAATGTCTAGAAACTTAGCAACAAAACAATTTGTAGGGTACATGTTATGTAAAAGTTTAAAGTGGACCTCTTTAGCTTTATTAGAGATACAGTATTTGTGAGGAATCAACCATGTTTTTTTTCCAATTTATTTCACTTATTAAGGAATTCCAATAAAAACATCCCCCTTGGAGCAATGGATTTACTCTTTTGCAAATGTTGGCGAATATGCTTATTGTTACATTTTTTATCAGACAGTTCTACACCATCCAACATAAGTGAAAGCTGTCTGATATCTTTGTTTCCATAGCTCAGATGATTTTTAATTAATTGTCTAATTCCGATAGGGATGGCATCAGTGATAGATTTAAAATCTTTAAAAAGGTATTGGGAAATCATGAGCTTCCATAAGAGAGCATGGTGCCAGAATCATCAAATAAGCAGAGTACATGGTTAATTTCTCTATCGAACCACTTAGGGAAAGAATACTGATTTATTCCTAATAAGAATGTCGCTGTTGCTCCCAAAGGAGAGATTTGTGCGGTGAGAAGTTGTGATTGAAGGATAATTTCCCCAGGCCAAGAGGGACTGTTGATGGAAGTTTGATAGGTAGTTTTATTTGGTAGAAAATTACACTTTAGAAGAAACGAGAGCCCACCCAGCTTATTAAAAATAATGTTCGGAATAAAGACAAAAATAGAATCAGGATTTCGAATGCACCTTTTTAACCAATTAATTTTGAATGTGTTGACCACATCTATAAAATCCAAAATCTCTAGACCTCCCTTTTCTTTAGGGTTAGAGATAACATTCTTTTTAAGCCTATGAGACTTGTTCTTCCAAATGAAATCTAAAAAAGTCTTGTTTGACTTGATTAGCAGTTGAGTCCTTTACAAATAGAGACAAAGAAGGGTAAACAAAGCGAGAAAGGCCTTCTGCCTTGGAGAGTAATATTCTACCTAAGACGGACAAGTCTCTTTGTAGCCAGCAGTTGAATATTAATTTGGTTTTCTGTATCCTATTCGAAAAATTTAAGTTCTGTCTAACTATAATATTTTTACATACATGTATACCTAAATATTTTACATTCCGTTTAACTGGAATGTTATCAATAGCAGAGTCACTACAACAATGAAGTGGCAACAGCTCACACTTGGATCGATTAAGCCTTAAACCAGACGCATAAGAGATTTCTCCACCAGTTCAAGTCTGTGGAAGGTGTAGGACCATACAATGTTTTTGTCATATCACTCATTCTGAGGACTATGATATGCTGCCCTACCTGCCTGTCAACGTATTTAAAACCTCCGCCATCCCCTGTTTGAGCAGACATGATACGTCATCAGCTCGGTCCGTTGCGCTTTTTGCAGACCAAGCGAGAATGGAAGGCTTTTTTTATTGTTATAGTATGTGCTTTGTACTGTAATGCTTTCTTACTGGTGAATGAGACATGAGGGTCAGGGTATATTCTGGCAAACTGTTTACCAATCACGTTTCGCAATCAGCAAAGCAAACTGGTAAACGCCACTACCAACAAGCGATGGGTAACTCGCAAAGCACAATCCTCTGTGTTTTCCAGCGCGATACCATAGAAAGTACGAGGTTTGAGAATTAGAAGGCGGGGCAACAGTTAAAACATTTCAAAGTTAAAGTTCATGCAAACAGATAATAATAGACAAGTTTCAGTCAAATATTTATTCTTTTCTTTTTAGTAATTCTGTTTGTTAACAGCAGGTGTTCATCACTAATGCTCAATTATCACTCAATTAATCACTTAATTATTTAATTGCAATGTATATCTTCTTTCAGTGAACTCAACTGAATTAAGTTCAGAGTAATCATAACTGTTAGTTTTAAAACATAAATGTAATAATACAATCTTACTCAATCAAACGATTTGAGTTAACATAACTTGTCAGGTTTTTAAGGATATCTGTTTACTCAAACGGTTTGAGTTAAGTTACTTGTCGGGTTTTACAGTGTATATATTAGAAAAACAAGCAGTTAGAAAACGAATGAAGATTGCAAGTGACAGAGGGTCAAGTGTTGTTTTTTTTTAAATAAAAAATAAATAAAAAGATAAAATATAATTAGAATAGAGAGTGCTAGAGTTTGAGGGACAAATAAAGATGGAAGAGATGTGTTTTAGATGTTTCTAAAAATGGAAAAATATATGCATGTAAAATATATTTTGCTTTGCAATATAACAATTTTAAAGGTAACAATGTAATTAAAAAGGCAGTGGTTGACACTGTAAATGTTTGTAATTTTAGAATAGAACACCTTTATTGCACAGCTGTACTTTGAAATTTAAGATCTAGTAGCAATACACACTTACAAACAGTTCTAGTGCACATGTAAACATATGCACAGAATTACGAAGTTACATATTTACATTATTTTTACAGTTGCATTGCAATCTGTACAAATAAAACAAATTAAATTATTCCTTGTGTTATGTCTAATCCTTAGCATCAGCTAATCCACTGCTTCGTATCGTTCTTCATTTCTTTATCCCCGCGATGAATACGCGGAAGTGACCACATATTGAATAGCCTACAGTATTCTAATGTTCCAGATATAATTGTTTGTGCTCTGCTTTAACACTGGGTTTTGTTATAGGCCTAAATAAATATTTGACTGAAACTAGTCTATTAATATCTGTTTGCATGAACTTTAAATTTGAAATGTTTTAACTGTTGCCCCGCCTTCTAATTCTCAAACCTCATACTTTCTATGGTACCGTGCTGGGAAAACGAGAAGCACCCGGCTGCAGCCTGCAGATCGAGGCGGGGCTGCACCTCCACGTGTCGCCCCGCCCCTTACCTACTCTGATTGGTTCGATCGTCTTTCATAGACATACATGATAGGAAATGTGTGCGTAGTTGGTGTAGGACGGAGTAAGTTGTTTAAAAAGCTAAAAACGCTGTGCAGTTTTACAAAGCCTTCATTATAATGCACAGAAGAAAAAAATAAAACATTAACCTGTAACTCGCAATGTCCCTGAAATGATTGTTTTGTTAAATTAAACTGATCTTTAGGCTAACAGACGAACAACCATTTAATAAATGAATTGGGTTTATTATCCACAGTGGGAGGATCAGGTCTTCAGATAGAAGAATGAATTATGAATTAAATAATTTTAGTAAATTTGATTATTTCATATCATCAGAGTATGAGAAAGTATTGTTTTAATTTATACTGCATGACAAGACAATTATTGTTACGTATAATTATCTGCAACAGGCTAATGTGTCTACTGTGTGCCATTTCAATTTTTATGAAACTTTAATTTTCTTTACTACATTGCAAAGCATAGACTTTTCCTCTCCTTTATTTCAGGAAAATATGCTGCTCCTCATTATTTTAAAGTGAAGAAATCGAGAAACTTTTATTTCTACTGGCCAGTGATGATTCTGAAAGGACATACTTACGTAATCTGTTGCTATTAATGAAAACAATTTCATGCCCATCGAGTTCTTATTTTAGTGCAGTTGTCCCACAGCCACTGCATTCAAATATTGAAATAAACTTTATAAAGTATCATCTATTTATATTAAATTAATATATTAAATTGGTATCTTCTCCGATACCCATTTTGTGACCATTATTGAGCCGATTCTTTTAAATTAATGCATTAAAAGTTTTTTTTTTTTTTTTTTTAATGACCAAACTCAGTAAACACATTACTAATAAAGTATTCTATTTACAGACAAGCAGATGAGTCCAGAATAAGAATGCAATGCATTTAATTACATGTTATTGGCCTAAAAGGAAAACTCTTAACGTGGCATAATGCATTAAAACGTGTTTTAAAAAGACCAAACTCAATAAACATTTTAATAAAGCATTCTATTTACAGACAAGCAGGTTATGGGAGGAAAATGCTTAACGCATAATTAAATGTGTTGCGTTTGTATTCTGGGCTCATATCTGCTTGTATGTTAATAGAATTCTTTATTAATAGTTTGTTTACTGAGTTTGGTCTTTTAAAAACACCGTTTTAATGCATAAAGCCACACACTTTCACGTTAAGCGTTTTAGAATGTCCCAATGATTAATTTGTGAATTCGACTGGTCCAGATTAAACTTGCAGCAGCTAACATCTCGTGATTCAATAAATCAGACATAGTGAGTCAAGTTAACAACAAACAACTGTGCTTTATATTGAAGACTTTGTAAAACTTAGCTTTTTAAACAACATACTCCGTCCTACACCAACTACGCACACATTTCTTATCATGCATGTCTATGAAAGACGATCAAACCAATCAGAGTAGGTAAGGGGCGGGGCGACACGTGCAGCCCCGCCCCAGATGCAGCCCCACCTCGATCTGCAGGCTGCAGCCGGGTGTACTTGGGGAAAACACGGAGGAACATTGTGCTTTGCGAGTTACCCATCGCATGTTGGTAGTGGCTATTAAACAGTTTGCCAAAATTGGCAAACCCTTCACCAATGCCATCTCTCTTCGTGTCACTGGTTAGTCTCTTATCTGCCTGTGCATGTTCATGTGTTAAGGAGGAGACATGGCTTTGCAGAGTGATTATGCAGGGAAGGTGGGATCTTATGCTTTCAATTTGCTTGGTATTGATAGCCTCTCCAAAATCCCTACCCTACCTTTAACAGCTAATTAGAGAGGAAGATCTTCAGTGAAGAACTTAAATGTGGGTCTTTTCATCACATTTGGCTTCAGGAGACTTTGCACCTGTCAGATTAAATGATCTACTTGTGATCCATTGTGTTTTCCATTTTTGGAGCTTAACATGGTCACTATTAAAAGAGTGTCAGATTACATCACATCTGTTCTGGTAAACTGTTTTGTAAGCAAAAGTGTCCTGACTTTTTTTGTAATTTGTCTGAGATTTATATTTTGTGGTTGTATATATGATTTTTGTTATTTTTTGGGAAGTGCAAGCATTATACAATTGATTTGCAAGCATTATTACAATTATACAACAAATAATGAATCTTAATTTCACGAAGTACTGTATAACAGTTATGAATTGAATGCATTTACCATAATCCATGCCTCCTTCACAGGCTTTATTTAAACGCTCCTCTTCTCTGGTTTTGTTTTTCTTCTGGAAAGTGCAGTTTTCTGTGTTCAGAAAAGTTAATGTCACACACACGTACACACTTGTAATCACCCCCCCCCCCCCCCCACACACACACACACCCCCCAATTCAGACAAGAATAAAAATAAGTAAATGTTAAATTTTTTTCCATGTAAAGAGCCCATTCTCATGAAACAGGTTCTGCAATGCTCTTTTGAAGCAAGAGTTTGATGAACTATGCAGACGCACTCAAACTTTCACAAAGCAAAGCAGTAATAAGAAGGAAGTATAAATGCTGTTTTCTCTATATCCTATAGAGAAAACGATTATTCCAGCTAGGGCTTTATTGATTAATTTAAATTTAATGTTTTGCCACGATTTTATAAACCCAGGAATCACAATTTTGAATAGAAATATTACCAAACTTTAGAATTAGACACTTTGCCAAAATGCCAATGATAAAAGCAAAGAGAAAAGAATGATCCAACTGCATGTTGGCGCACGTGATTAAATGCTCACATGTGACGCACTCTATGAAGGATCATTAGTAGAACATATCACTAAGTGCCATTCACATAGAATGTGCTTTTGTGTTGACAAAGATGCGACACCGGCAGTGAAATAGGAAAAAAAAAAAATGCAGGAAGATGGGAGCTGAACTTCTTTTAACTTGAGTGCCGTGTTTTTAGAATGGCGTTTCATGCATGAGATGCGAGCACAACAGTCAAACGTGTCCATGTTTACATAGAAAAAACTATGGAAAAGCAGTGGAATCAAATAAAAACCTGCAAAGAACTACTACTGTATGTCGGATATTTCATGTTTGCATCATGGTGACAGGCTGAAAACTGCTGTTCATTGTTTTTAAGAACATTTATAGATAATACTAGTCTACTGGTGTTATACCTTCAGTCATTTTGAATTTGAATTACCTTGAATTTTGAGATTTATTTAAAAACATTTTCCATGTATTATTTCTGATTATTTCTAATATGTATAAGACAAGTTTGCACAAGATGTAGTTGTAGTTCAAGCATCTTTTTTTTTTTTTTTTTGCAAAGATTTTTAACAAGTGATTTGTTTAACATTTACATCATGTTGACAACTTCATGTGTGCTGCATTTGGAATATAATTTTCTTTAACTAGAGTATTAATACAGAACAAGTTACTTGAATCATGTTGTAGATACATTTTCAAGTTAACTAGTTAAAAAATAGTAAAAATCGAGAATCGGTCAAACATTCTGAAAAAATCGAGATTTTTTTTTTTTTTTTTTAGCCACATCGCCCAGCCGTAATTCCAGCTGTTGCATGTGAAGATTTAAATAAGATACCAAAACAGTACAGGAGATGGTCTCTTTACACTATCATTAGTTATGATACCTTCTGCACACAGGCACAGGTCTCCTTTACAGAGTCTGTATATCACACCATCTGTCCTTTCAGGGTGGTAGAACTTTGTACAGCGTGCATCTGAAAAAAAAAAATAAATAAAATAAAAAAGGAGGGAGGTCAACTGATAAAAAAAATGCTATTGTAAATTATTTCATGATATGCAAGTGAATTAATCTCAACAAAAATCATATAACAATATCTCTTGAGAAAAGCCCACAAAGAAGATAACTTGAATACATTTATGTAAGCAAATTAGTAAATCACTGAATGAACATTAAAAGAGTGTCTTTGTGCAGGACTAGGAACAAAAAATACCACAGATTTACTTTAATGAATCGATTCCAAGAAAGAAGAATTGTTATCCTGAATTGCATTTTTTAATACATTTATACTTTCAAAAAAGTAATCGTTAATAGCAGTTGGAACAGGAATCATTCATTTCCTCATGATCCCCTTCCCCAGTTACAGAACCTGTAGCAGCAGCTGCTGTGCTGACTCACAGAAATATTCAAGCTTGAATCGAGTCGATGGTACAGAGATCACTTATTACATAACATATATACATGACTGAATTTGTTCATTTTTCGAAGCATGAATTCTAATCATTAATAGCACTAAATAAACATGTTAATTTGAAAATGCTCACCTGGTGAGTAATATTCATATATTGTGACTGCAGCAGGTTGTAGCTGACTTGCATTATGCATCTGGTGCATGCTGAAGGCAAGTCTTTCTGTCTCTCTGTGAGAAACCTAATGAGACAGATATCAAAGCAATTTTATTATATGATATTAAAAATCATATTGCACACTAAAAACTGCCCACATTAACATTTGCACAAATAATAAGTGACAAATAATGCCAAATACAGTAAAAATACAATTTTTACAAACCTTTACAACTTTAACCAATCTGTATCTGGATTTATACTGCAAAGGCAGTAGCCACTTTTCCACTATCGGGCCAGTGCGAGCCAGTGCTTAAAACGGGCCGGGCGGGGCTAATAACCTCAGACCTGTAGCACTGAGGCCAGAAGATCTGCTGCGCTTCACTAAAACCCACCCTTTACACGCCTCTCAGGAACAACGTCACGCAACCCCATCATTTCACCAGCAAAGACAAATTATCAGAAAACTAATAAGAAATAACTCACTGGAACTAACGTGATCACAAAACAAACATGATAGATGATGAAGCATCGATGTTTTACTATAATAAGTGATCCATTAATCATAATGAATTAATTTATCAGGATTAAAAATTAGTCACACAGAAATAAAGCGTTATGAACATAGCCTGCTTATTCAGTCGAGTCTGTTTCTGTTTATTTGTAGTCACAGTAGCCTATATACATCACATTTAGAATGAATGACCATTTCTATATTTTATAAAAGCTCCCGAACAAAAAACATTGTTATATTTTAATGACATTGGCTACGTGGAGCTAAACTCTCGAGACGAGACTTATGACATATAAAATATGTTAATAAATAAATACACGATTGTGATAGAGAATAAGAAGCTGACGTCTGATTTCTTCAAGCGGTCACATTTACCATGTTTACTATGGTAACATTGATGCCTACACTGTAAAACCTGACAAGTCACAGTAACTCAAACCGTTTGAGTAAACAGATTGCCTTTACTTAAACCATGTAAGTATTAAAACTTTGCAATTATGTAATCAAGTGATTAATTAAGTGCTGATTGAGCTTTTAGTGATGAACAGCTGCTGTTAACAAAACAGCATCACCAGTTCCACTTATTAATAACCAGACTGACTTTATTTCTGTCAGACGTCTACAGAAGATCTGATTGAGAATTAACTAAGGTTTAGATGTTGATTTATTGTTTCATTTGAAGTAACCATGTTAGAGATCAGTGTTTGCTTTAGTTGGGGTCTTGACCCTTGACTTCTGTCATAGATATATTTTTTTTTTTTTTTGGACGTTGTAACCATGTGTTTTTGAAACATGTTTGTTATAACTCATAAAGCCCAGACAAATCTGAGTAAATAGGTGTTTTATAGTTAGTTCAGTTGATTATAATGAAAGCCATTAAAAAAGTCAGTGGTTCTTTCATAATCAGTTAATATAAAGGACTTTCCAAACAGTTTGGTCTTCTATGGTGTCAATTAGTCACACACAGACATCAAATCACAACATATGAACCTCAACAATGGTTACGAAAAAAAAAAAAAAAAAAAAAACATGCTGCAATGCATGCTGGGTACTATTGTAGTACAAAACTCATCCATGGCTCCCAGCATGCTCTGCTGCATTGTTTTTTTGTTGTTGTTGTTTTTTTATGGTTACCATTGTTGAGGTTCATATGCTGATTATTGATGTCTGTGTGTGACAAAATGACACCATAGAAAACCAAACTGTTTGGAAAGTTCTTTATATTAACTGATTATTACAGAACCACTGGCTCTTAGAATCACTTTTACTGTAATCAATCCAACTGATTACACAACACCTATTTCATCAGAGATTAGACTCCAAACAGTTCAATAATCAATGATTGTCATCACCAATATACAGTACAACAACAAACATCTAGGTACAAGTAAAATAAAAATAAAATGCTAACCTGAATGCACTGTAAGTTGCTTTGGATAAAAGCAGCTTCGAAGAGTGTGAGTGTGTGTATAACACCTGATGATATTTTCTCTGGGCTTTTGAGTTACAACAAATGATGGTTACAACAGCCAAAGAAAAAAACTAAGATAGAAATCAAGGGTCAAGAGCCCAACTAAAGCAAACACTGATCTCTAACATGGTTACTTTAAATGAAAACATAAATCAACATCTAAACCTTAGTTAATTCTCAATCAGATCTTCTGTAGACGTCTGACAGAAATAAAGTCAGTCTGGTTATTAATAAGTGGAGCAGGTGATGCTGTTTGTGGGGTTGTTTAATCAGATCTTGAGAGATTTTAATGTATTTTATTTCAGTTTATTTTATCTAAGGCTGTGTCTGAAGTCAGTTGTAGTTCTGTGTTTCTCTTTTCTTCAGTAATTCTGTTTGTTAACAGCAGCTGTTCATCACTAATTCACAATTATCACTCAGTTAATCACTTAATTACTTAATTGCAATGTATATCTTCTTTCAGTGAACTAAACTGAATCAAGTTCAGAGTACTCACAACTATTAGTTTTAAAACTTAAATGGTTTAAGGCAATCGGTTTCCTCAAACGGTTTTGAGTTAACATAACTTGTCAGGTTTTAGTGAGGCTGTGTCTGAAGTCAGTTGTAGTTCCTTTCTCTCTTTTTTTTTCAGTAATTCTTTTTGTTAACAGCAGGTGTTCATCACTAATTCACAATTATCACTCAATTAATCACTTAATTACTTAATTGCAATCTATATCTTCTTTCAGTGAACTCAACTGAATTAAGTTCAGAGTACTCACAACTATTAGTTTTAAAACTTAAATGGTTTAAAGCAATCGGTTTTCTCAAACGGTTTGAGTAAACCCAACTTGTCAAGGTTTTTAAGGATATCTGTTTACTCAAACGGTTTGAGTTACTGTGACTTGTCAGGTTTTACAGTGTAGCGTGCGTAGTCTTTTGCATCACTTATAAATATTTCTGCCTTGTATGGTGATTATAATCCACATCGGATCAAGTTATTTCAAACACTCTCTGCTGACTGAAAGTGAGTTTTGAGCTCAGCTTATTTTAAAAAAGTTTTGAATGCTGGTGTTATGTTAGCTTTATGAAATTATCCGCGGTGCCAACACTCTCCGGACGCGGATAAACTCCGCCTTTGATCATAACCACTCCTCTAGCCCCCGCTGGCCTGCTTTGCCCCAAGGTTAAAAAAAAAACAGGCCATTGGCCCCGAGGAAGCACCAACGAGGCACGATCAAGCACCGGAAGTGACAATGGAAACGCGACTGGTCCTGGCACGCACTAGCACGCCCGCTTTTGGCCCGACAGTGGAAACACGGCTAGTGTTCTGTTTTGTATAGCTAAAAGTCGTAATTTGCATTTTATCCTTTCCTCTTTAAAATGTAATGTGAAATATGATTATGATATGCGTTCTGTAATGCACACAAAAAGTGACTTTGCAGTGACGGAAGCACATGGTGTTTGCATTTGTTCTCCTTCATGGATGTGTAGCGGTGTCACTCCATCATTTCTGTGTGTGTTATTCATTATAGCTGAGTTTTATTTGACAAATAATGTAAGAGAGAGCCACTCGTGTCATCATACTTTTTTCATTTCCTATGAAAGGGTTTTGTGGGTTTGGTTTACGCCATTGTGGATGTGCTATAGAATCACCTCTTAAGTTTTTTTTGTGTTTTCTGCATTGAAATTCGGACAAATTATATAACAAAATCAATTTTCATAGTCCTGCTTTGATTTCTGTGGGTGATTTTTCCCCAATCATTTCAGTGTGGGGTTTCCAGAGTTTTACTTTTTTCACATTAACATACAGTACAACCAGATACCATGCCAGTGGTTTTTTTTTTTTTTTTTTTTTTTTTTTGAGCTAACAAATGTCGACAAAATCACAAATAACTCATACTTTGATAGTAAGTAAAACACATGGTTTCCATATCATATCATATCATATCATATCTAAAACTTTTTTAAATTATCCGGCACCACAGTTTGCTGACATATACAGTACCTTATTTAAGTAGAGAATGAGGGATCCTCGCTCTGAAAGAACTTTATTCTTTTCATATTTCTGAATGTATCTCTCCTTCCCTGAAGACAACTGAGGACAAGAAAATAAGAAAACAAAAACCTCAATACATGACATGATCAAAATGCTTTATGTCCTGCATCAGTTTATCATCACAATACCTGTTTAAGATCAGTTTCTTCAACTTCAAATCCAGTTGGTAAACCAATGTCCAGAATAGTCATGGTGGCATCGGTTTTATCATTTTTGTAGCTATGAAGATGGAGATCAAGAGAAAATTGTATTAACATAATTGCATAAATTGAATTGCGTTTAAAGCTGTTTTCACACTAGAGCTTTTGGTGTGAACCCGAGTCAGAATTATTATATTGTAGTAACACAGAGCTGCTGGTCTCTGAATAAACCCGTCTCTGTATTTGTAAAATGGCTTTCATCCATGTCTCTGTCAGATTCATTATCTAATCACAATAGTAACCAGCTGTCACTAGTACTCGCATTTGTGATGCAAACACACCGCCAATGTGAGAAAAGTGAGGCAGGATCGAACTCGGGCTCCAACCAAGTAAACAAAGCAAGCATGAGCACATGCTGATAAATTACAAATAAATAATTTACTGACAAAAAAAAAAAAAAAAAAAAAAAACAAGTATTAGGATATTGGTTCACATACAAGAAATCCATAGTGAAGATGTAACTTGCAATGGCTCCTTGTTTTGCTAAAGGGAAACAGAATATATGATATACTATATTAAAATAAGGGGTTGGGTATAAATATGGTTTTGCACACTTAAAAATAACCATTGGTCATTTTAAACCGGAAACATGTTGCTTCACATTCACACTGCTCATAATTTACCCAGGGTTAACAATTCATCTGTACGCATTCTTAAACTGACATTTTACATTCCTAAATATTCTAATTTGAAGTGTCAGTGTCATTTATTGCCATTACCCGGGGTTAAATATGGGGTATAGAGCATAACCTGGAGTTAATTGCAGTGTGAAAAATGTCATGTATGGAAAGTGCCACAGAACGAGCATGAACTCAATCTTACCTTCATTGTCTTTCTCCATTTTAACAGTCAGATCAAAGAAAGTACAGTGAGATTTCTTCTCAACAGGTCTGGCGTAGTACAGCGTCAGAACCTGAAAACAGCAGCACGTCTCAGATTAGATGTTCACACGCTTTAATCTTGCTGGTGACTGTATAAACGCTCATGGACACTCACTGAGAGAGTGGCTGTTCCAGTTCCTCTAGCAGTTACATTGAACTCCTTGTTTATGTCCACCTGTTGAGTGAATGCAGACGTACTCGAGTCATCAGAATCAAATCCATGATGTAATACAAATACCTGAATTTACTAAACATGATGGCGAACAACAAAACTCATTATAAAACAAAAGGATTTCAATTGAAGTATGGCCCTAGAACCATTTTAACAGTCTAACATTGTTACTGTACAAAGCACAGTTAACTATTTCTATAAAAATATTATTGCACTACTGATATTTTGCATAGAATACATTGTTTAACAATACTATTGTATACTCAACCAACTGTATTTATTACCACTGTTCTTACATTGCTGCTGTTCATAATGTACATATAATCCTACATTGCATTCCTATTTATATTTTGTACATACTCTGCTTAATACTGTATATATTAACTCCACTGTACATTCTGTAAATCATAGCTTCACTTACTCTGCACTTATATGTATACACTATATTCTTGCACTTCTGGTTAAATGATAACTGCATTTAATTAGCTCTGTACTTGTACTCTGCATAATGACAATAAAGTTGAATCTAATCTAATCTAAAAAAATCTAAATTTTGAATGATTTTAATGTGTTACTGCTCACCCTGTCGGATCGTGTAAGATGTGCATTATCTCTTTTGATAGTATATTTGTCAGGTCTGCGTCTTCCTTCCACAGACAGCTCCACGTCCAGATTGAAGGTTTGTCGGTCCTTCACCTGCGTGCGATACTCTGCCACAGCCTGGAACACCATGATGGTCGCCTAGAAAAGACAGAAAAGCATTCACAGACGAGACTCCAGGCAGTAACTAAACTGTAATGATGTGAGAAACACAGCTTTCGGAACCTTTGAATAAACTGAATCCATTGCTTTGCATCACTGTTTTGACGTGCTGGAAACACCACACTGGTGATGCCTGCTATAGTCATTACAGTTTAAAAGCAATTCAAGCTTGCATTAAAAACACCTTTTACAAACCAATAGCAAATGTTTTATTGAAAGTGTAGACTAAGAAATGCAATTAAGAAATCAGGTTCTACCATTAAATATTATGTGTTTGTATAATGCTATTTTATTCATTTGAAGTTCTTGTTTTGTTTGTTTTAAATCTTGGTTAATCAGGCCAAGATTGTTTTTTTTTTTGTTTGTTTGTTTGCTTGTTTTTTATTATACAAATGTATTAAAGGAGAAATGAAATATAACTACAGTAATTTTTGCTAGTAATTAAGCTATAGCAACTTATAATAAATGTGTTTAGGCTATTGGTTTTCATAACAAATACCACTGAAACCATATAGTTACTTTCCACAATGGTAGCGAGGTACAATGCATTGTAGTTAAAATGCATGGTTTACCTGCCATTAACATGGTTCAATTTAGTAAGAGTAGAATCTTAACTCAGTCAGAATATTTAGATTTTACCCTATAAAAATTAGGTATTAACAATATTTACAGATGATTTTTTTTTTTTACATTAATGAAAGCTCAAGCTGCAGCTACTGTCAAATGCTGGTTCCACCATCTGTACAACTATTATCACAGTCAAATGATGAGGTGTTAGTGTACCTGTGTGGTGCCATAAGCACCATAGTGAGTCTGTTGTCTGGACAGCCAGTGCACTGCTTCTCCTGCTTTATCAAAGTCTTTTGCCTTCACAAGCGCCAGCACAGCATAAGCCGTCGCCTCTAGTGAGTGATGATGCTGTTCAGGGACAGTCCAGGACCTACCGGCTGTTTCAAACACAACACAAGATTATTAAAAGATGAAGCCCCATTCACATATGCTGATCCCGACCACTGAACTTGATGCTTTGGCTTCTTTAGGAGCTATTTATGCTGCTGTTATGCCACAAACAGGCAGCTGTAATTACAAGATTCATAATTTCCACTCTGGTTTAATTTATTGTTCTAGTTTTAAAACTTAAATGGTTTAAGGCAAACAGTTTCCTCAAATGGTCTGAGTAAACCTAACTTGTCAGGTTTTTAAGGATATCTGTTTACTCAAACGGTTTGAGTTAAGTTGCTTGTCGGGTTTTACAGTGTATGTTGTATGAAGCTCAACACATTTTTGATGTTGGTGTGACTGACCTTCTCGTTGGGTAGAGTGTTTCATCAAGATGTCTTTATTGAGTTTGTCAGCATTGGCCATGGCGTAGGAGGTCATGGCAACAGCGTAAGGATTGGTCAGTTGTGGAAGTCGACCTTCCAAGAAGACAACAGCCTTCCTTATACTTTCATGCAGACTCTATAAAAGTGTGGGTATGGTGGTAAATCCAAGAGGAAGAGAGTAAAAAAGCAACTGTCAGTTATTAATAGTTCTGTTTGATATGCTCCATAGTCATATATTGTCCTATCATCTATCACCTGCAATAGTTAATGTGTTTGATTAATGCATTTATTCACTTATTAACTCATTCAATTATTTACTTAATTTTGAGGATCAAATTAGGTTCTTTTTCTATCATTTTACAAGCAAAGATGGAGTGGGTAATGAAGAACAATGTCACATTGCACACTGTAAAACCTGACAAGTCACAGTAACTCAAACCGTTTGAGTAAACAGATTGCCTTTACTTAAACCATGTAAGTTTTAAAACTTTGCAATTATGTAATCAAGTGATAAATTAAAGTGCTGATTGAGCTTTAGTGATGAACAGCTGCTGTTAACAAACAGCATCACCAGCTCCACTTATTAATAACCAGACTGACTTTATTTCTGTCAGACGTCTACAGAAGATCTTATTGAGAATTAACTAAGGTTTAGATGTTGATTTATTGTTTCATTTGAAGTAACCATGTTAGAGATCAGTGTTTGCTTTAGTTGGGCTCTTGACCCTTGACTTCTGTCTTAGATTTTTTTTTTTTTTGACATTGTAACCATGTGTTTTTGAAACATGTTTGTTATAACTCAAAAAACCCAGAGCAAATATGATCAGGTATTGGTTTTTATACAGCATATTGGTGATGATAATCATCAATTATGGAGCTGCTCAGAGTTCAAAATCTTACTAAAAAGGTGCTCTATAGTTAATTCAGTTGATTACAATGAAAGCCATTCAAAAAGTGAGTGGTTCTTTTATAATCGATTAATATAAAAGACTTTCTAAACAGTTTGGTTTTCTATGGTGTCAATTAGTCACACACAGACATCAATAATCAGAATATGAACCTCAACAATGGTTACGAAAAAAAATAAAAAATAAAAAAATAAATGCTGCAATGCATGCTGGGTACTATTGTAGTACAAAACTCATCCATGGCTCCCAGCATGCTCTGCTGCATTGTTTTTTTTTTTTTTTTTTTTTTTTTTTTTTAATGGTCACCATTGTTGAGGTTCATATGCTGATTATTGATGTCTGTGTGTGACACCACAGAAAGCCAAGCTGTTTAGAAAGTTCTTTATATAAACTGATTATCACAGAACCACTGTCTCTTAGAATCACTTTTACTGTAATCAATCCAACTAACTACACAACATCTATTTCATCAGAAATTAGACTCCAAACAGTTCAATAATCAATGATTATCATCACCAATATAAAGTATAACAACAAACATCAAGGTACAAGTTAGATAAAAAAAAATGCTAACCTGAGTGCACTGTAAGTTGCTTTGGATAAAAGCAGCTTCTAAGAGTGTGAGTATAACACCTGATGATATTTTCTCTGGGTTTTTGAGTTACAACAAATGGTTACAACAGCCAAAGAAAAAGCTAAGACAGAAATCAAGGGTCAAGAGCCCAACTAAAGCAAACACTGATCTCTAACATGGTTACTTTAAATGAAAACATAAATCAACATCTAAACCTTAGTTAATTCTCAATCAGATCTTCTGTAGACGTCTGACAGAAAAAAAAGTCAGTCTGGTTATTAATAAGTGGAGCTGGTGATGCTGTTTGTGGGGTTGTTTAATCAGATCTTGAGAGATTTAATGTATTTTTCAGTTTATTTTATCTAAGGCTGTGTCTGAAGTCAGTTGTAGTTCTTGTGTTTCTCTTTTCTTCAGTAATTCTGTTTGTTAACAGCAGCTGATCATCACTAATTCACAATTATCACTCAATTAATCACTTAATTATTTAATTGCAATGTATGTCTTCTTTCAGTGAACTCAACTGAATTAAGTTCAGAGTACTCATAACTGTTAGTTTTAAAACTTAAATGGTTTAAGGCAATCGGTTTCCTCAAACGGTCTGAGTTAACATAACTTGTCAGGTTTTAGTGAGGCTGTGTCTGAAGTTAGTTGTAGTTCCTTTCTCTCTTTTCTTCAGTAATTCTGTTTGTTAACAGCAGGTGTTCATTACTAATGCTCAATTATCACTCAATTAATCACTTAATTTCTTAATTGCAATGTATCTTCTCTTTCAGTGAACTCAACTGAATTAAGTTCAGAGTACTCATAACTGTTGAGTTTTAAAACTTAAATGGTTTAAGGCAATCGGTTTCCTCAAACGGTTTGAGTAAACCCAACTTGTCATGTTTTTAAGGATATTTGTTTACACAAAAGGTTTGAGTTACGTTACTTGTCGGGTTTTACAGTGTGTGTATGTGGACCACATATTAATGATAGTGAAAAAAAAATTTGAATAAGCAATATTTCTTGTTAAACATGTTTTAAGTCTGTGTTTGAATCTACTTTTGATTTTTATCTATAACTGATTATTGTGCTGTGTTCGGACCTAAAGACTATTATTAGGCCTATATAATTATATTAATAATACTATCAATAATAATAATTAGTAATTGTTATTAGTGTTATCATAAAAATCATAAAAATGTTTTTAAAACTATTGTTGACGGCACTATCGTCTATCGTTACCACTCTTGTTCTGGTAAACACAATGGTGGAAGAAGTTTACTTACTCCAACTGATTTACCACAGATCTCTTTGCCCTCTTGCATGGCAATTACAACGAAAGCCGTCAGAGAGGCATCGGCATCATTGCCCTGTACGCCACCCTGGAATAAAGCACAAATAAACAGAGAAATTTTAAATTGTGTTTTGCCATCGGCAAATATGGCCCCTTTTACTAGAGTTATTAATGTGGGGAAGTCATGGTCTAGTGGTTAGAGAGTTTGACTCCTAGCCCTAAGGTTGTGGGTTTGAGTCTTGGGCCGGCAATACCACGACTGAGGTGTCCTTGAGCAAGGCACCGAACACCCAACTGCTCCCCGGCGCCGCAGCATAAATGGCTGCCCACTGCTCCGGGTGTGTGTTCACTACTGTGTGTGTGCACTTTGGATGGGTTAAATGCAGAGCATGAATTCTGAGTATGGGTCACCATACTTGGCTGTATGTCACGTCATTTTCACTTTTTAATCAATGGACAAAACCTGAATCCATGCAGGACTTTAAAGTATGGTAATACCTGAAGATAGAGACAATATCTTGCTATGATTCAAAAGTATATAACTGGGCCTGAAAGACATTGTAGTAATATAGTAATTAAAACATAAGCAAAGTTTTATAATAAATTATAATATTCATTATAGGGGCAGTAGTGGCCTAATGGTTAGAGCAGAGTGTTGACCACTAAAAAATCCCACGGCACACCACTAAGCACTGAAATATAGTAAAATTGTACAAACGTGCATTGATTCAAGCACAGGTTATAGGAGGGTTTTTTTCTTTTTTTTTGTAGCTATATAAGTGCTCAGTTTTTTGTGGTTTAATACACTTGGCCAAAATCTCATGATATAAACGATGAAGCACTATGCACAGGATATATAAAACAGTAATTATATATATATATATATATATATATATATATTACAAAAATAATAACAAAATACAATAAATAAAATATTAATTAAAAAAAAAAAACAAAAAAAAAAAAAAAAAAAAAAGAGATTGTTATTGGACTACATCCCACACTCTGTGACTGGCTCCTAGACTTCCTGACTGGCAGACCACAGTCTGTTAGGATTGGAAATAGGACCTCAGACACTGTCATTACAAACATTGGCACCCCACAAGGGTGTGTTCTCAGTCCCATCCTCTACACACTGTTCACACATGACTGTGTTGCCTCCCACAAGGACAACATCATTCTGAAGTTCGCTGATGACGACACTGCAGTGATAGGACGGATCACCAGTGGGGATGAAGCGGCCTACAGGAGGGAGGTGGCCATAAGGACATAGTGTTTTATTTATTTTTTTATTTTTTATTGTGTAAAGAAAACACTGTACTTAAACATCAGTCCTTTATTTACCCTTGCATTGTGAATAAGCAGAGATCTGTCTCTAGACTGAATGGAGGCGGGTGGAGGTTTCTCTGACAGATTGAGGATTCAATGGCATTACCAGGTTTAGTCACAAGCTCTTTTGAATGTTTTTTATTTGTTAAATATTTGTAAAACCCACAAACAAAAAAAGTTGTAAAGTAAACATGACCAATAGCATTGATTTAAAATAATATTAATAACGAAATATGATAGAGATAGAATGTTCTGATACATTTCCACAGTACACCTGACAACCTGTTATTGCACAGTGGTTGGTAAACACTGGGTTAAAGAGTCGGACTTAAAACCCAAAGGTCACAGGTTCAAGTCTCAGTGCCAGCAGGGATTGTTGGTGGGGGGAGTTAATGACCAGCACTCTATTCTACCTTCAATACCATGAATGAGGTGAGGCAAAAAATGCAACAACAACAACAAAAAAAGAATGGCTGCCCACAGAGGTGGATAGTCCAGGGGTCAGAAAGTAGAAGTCCTGCCATATGTTAATTCTACCCATGAACTCAGCAGCTGATTTCACCAGAGGAGGAATCAAGTCATTCCTTCCAAGTCACAAACGAGTTTCAAGTCAAATCCCAAGTCCTCAAAGAGTTAAAGTTAATTAGATAATTAAGTGACTAATTAAATAATGATTGTGCATTAGTGATGAACACCTGTTGCTACACAGCAAAAAATCCAGAGTGAAATTAACTCTGCTGGGAGTACATGTGAGACCACACTCAAGAGTGTGAAAGTGTTAAAACAGGAGTGTTAAATTAACACTGAAGCGGAGTTAAAGTTAATGAAATAATTAAGTGATTAACTGAGTGATGATTGACCATTATTGACGAAACCTGATGTAAACAAGCAGAATCAACAAAGACAAAAATAACAATTTTTTATGTCACCATTATAGTGGTCTGAAGACTGGAGTAATGATGCAGAAAAAAATTCAGCTTTGATCACAGGAATAAACTGAATTTTAAAATACATTCAAATAGAAAGCAGTTCTTTTAAATTGTAAAAATATTTCACATTACTGTTTTTGCTGTATTTTGGATCAAATAAATGCTGGCTTGGTGAGCAGAAGAGACTTTAAAAAATAATAAAAATCTTACTGTTCAAAAAATTTTGACTGGTGGTGTATATTATTTTTATTTTTTTTTGTAAAATTGTACATGTAATTATTTTTGTAAAATATTAAATATAAAAATACCCAATGAAACAACGGATGCCTTTTTCATTCATCTTTAAGTATGTGGAGGACCTGGACATGTTTCATATCAAGTTGTGATGAAAAAGGCCTGAAGGTCAATGTCATGTTACTTATATAATCTACCAATGCAATCTTTATTCAGCCTAAGTATGTGTAGCCTACTGCATATGGGGAACTGTTGATTCTATCATTCAAAAGTTTACACTTTATGATAAGTGGAATAAACCTTTAGAAAATTAAATGACATTTATACAATACCAACTTTTACAATAATTTTGCATACTTTTACAATACCAAAATCTAATTGTCCCCTTTAAATTTGATACATTTCAATTTTGCCTTGGGTAGGTCAAAATCTATCTTAATGAATGTGAATTTATCTCATTACATAAATGAACAAGGTAAGGTTTAAAAGTTTTAATTGACAATTAGCCTACTTTAATCAACATAAGCTTTTTAGGACCTGTTATGATGACAAAATCAGCTCCGTATATTAGACATATTAAATATATGTTAGATTTAAGTTGTGCCATTTTAGCCTAGACACCCTTTACAAAAATAAGAAAACGTGTATTAGTAAAAACGAAGGACAATATTATTTTATTTAGATCCCATAAACTTCCATAAATTGCTTCAACATACTTCCGGGTTTCCAGGTATGGGGAAGGGGAAATCACATGAGGTGACATATTTGATATGGGCGTGGCTTTCGTTTACGTTACACTCGACGTGGGCGGGGTTGTGTCGTGGATGGGCGTGACTTCTGACATCACACTTGGACGTGGGCAGGGTTGTGTCGGGGATGTGCGTGACTTCTGACGTCACACTTGGATGTGGGCGGGGTTGGATGTCCACTGCAGGCTGCAGCGAGCCCTACTTGGTTTTATTGGCTAAAATGATGCCACCATCATGGAGATAAGTGTTTGATTTAGTTGTGCTCTTGACCCTTGACTAGCTGTGCTGGAATTTTCTCTGTAGCTCTGTATGTGGTGTTGTAGAGAAGAGAGATCAGTGACATACAATAAACCTATAATCACAATGAGCTCGTGTGATAATGTCCAAAATAATGTTTGTTTTTTTTCGTAAGTTTAGATTTTGAATAATCACCGGCAAAAAAAAGTATTGCTCTAATATTTACAGGAAATAAATTTACAGTCTGTGTAACACATACAACAATTTGAACTCCAGTGTTTTTTAGACACACACAGATATCAAGAACCAGCATTTGAATCTCTACAATGGTGAGAATCAACAAAATGCTTCATGTTACAATACATGAAAAACTCCCATAATGCACTGCAGTATGAATAATTATTTGTCACCACTGTTGGGGATCATATGATAAATGTTCATGGCTAAATACCTAATCCTAAACAGGGTTTTTTTTTTCTTAATATTGAAGTATTATGGTGGCATTTGCATGATGAGATATCACCTTTTTTTTTAAAGAAGAATAAATTAATTCAAAGCAAGATCATACAGTCATCAAAAGCATAAGTTACCTGCAAGTTCAAGATTTGTTTCAGCATTGCAGAATTGCTTGCTGTGAAACAGTAACGTATTTGCTTAGAAGCAAATTTATCAAAACTGTTAAAAGGCTCAAGAGCCAAACTGAAGCAAATACTGACCACAATTATGGTGGCAAAGTTTTTTTTTTTTTTTTCTTTTCTTCCAATTGATTTCATCCAAGGCTGTGCTTAATGTCAGTTGTAGTTCTTGTGTTTCTCTTTTCTTCAGTTATGTTGATTGTTAACAGCAGGTGTTCATCACTAATGCACAATCATCACTTAATTAGTCACTTAATTATCTCATTAACTTTAACACTTTAAGGACTTGGGATTTAACTTGAGACTTGTTGTTATTTGGAAGGAACGACTTGATTCCTCCTCTGGTGAAATCAGCTGCTGAGTTCATGGGTGGAATAAAGATATGGCAGGACTTTTACTTTCTGACCCCTGGACTATCCACCTCTGGCTGCCCACTGCTCACAGTGTGTTCACAGTAAGTGTGTGCACTTCAATGGGTTAAATGCATAGACTGTATAAAAACATGGACGCAGTGTCTGTGAAGAGCGTTTTTGAAGCTCAAAGTGGGCGGAGCGGGCTGTCACCATCTTGGCAGCGAGTCACCGAGCATCACTCCCAGATAATTGAAAATGGGCAAAGAGGCGGTTGCTGAAACCACGCCCACCTAGCTCAACGGCAGAGTATGCAGCGGCAATCCACCTGTCACTCAAGTGGCCACACCCTTAATTATGCAGAACTTTAAGGCTTAATACAATTTAAACGGATGAGTTTTTAAAAAAATAAATAAAAATACCCCCCCCCCCCCCCTCGCAGTTGTCATGAAGGGCAAAGTTAATTTTTTTTGGACGAGGCTTTTTTTTTATTTTATTTTTTTTCTGCTGCAAAGTTGGGCATTTTAACATACGGAGTCTATGGGACTGACTCCCTTTTGCAGCCAGCCTCAAGCGGCCAGTTGACGAATTACAGTTCAAGTCACTTCTGTGATGGTTTTATGAGAGAGACTCGTGACAGGTTGTCGCTTGGTTAAATGCAGAGCACAAATTCCGAGTATGGGACACCATACTTGGCCACAGGTCAGTCCTTGCCTTCCCTTATTATTTTATTTGGGGTTCGATGTTTCCCAATGGAACACAAATATTTTGTTATTATGAAAGTATTAAATAAGATACTTTCTTATCCCCCCCCCCCAAAAAAAATTACAATTTATTAAAACCATGTAAACATCTGTCCAGTGAAATATCTTGCAAATCATGACAACCATGTTGTAGAATTCTATATTACAAATTAATTGTAATTTAATACAGTCTATCATAGTGGCATTCAGCTTACCACCATCCCTCTTGAAAGTACAGCTGATTCCTCTTTAAAGGAGCCGTCTGGCAGTTGTTTGTTGAGAACCAGCCACTTGAGGGCGCTGCAGATCACATGTTCCTCTATAGGAACAAGGTTATTGGCCATGGCGAAGACTTTAGCCACATATGCTGTCAACCTTTAACAGACAGAAACAAAAGCAAACTAATAACAAGTAATACTTTACTACTTTTAATCATAATAATATTGGAAAATAATATTTTACCATGTACTGCTTGGCGTTTCTAAGTAAATAGCGTAAGATCCATCTGTTTTGCGGTAGCTCAGCTGCCCTTGATAACCTAATAAAGAAAGAATATTTACTTTACTATCCATGTATTTATTTCAGATTTTGAGTTTATTTAATTTTAATGTTAGAGATCATCTGGGTTTCTGTTTTCGAGGGTTCTGTCACATGTTTTAGTTCTGCATTTTCAGTTCGTTGCTATGGTTTTTTATTGTTTGATTAATGTGCACACCTGCTGTTTTGTGCTGGCCAGTCATCAAAATCTCTGTTTTGTTCATTTCACTTGTCCGTTCATGTCGCATTTTACTTTTAGTTGTTCTGTTTTCTGTATATCTGGAGTTCTTTTAAAAACAGTTCCTTCTTTATTGCAAACAAGCCATGACCACAAGAGAGCATCTTTGAGAGTGCTTTATAATTTTATTTCAAATCATAGTCAGATACTGTATATCTGTTGTGTCCTGCTGACCTGTTCTGATATGGTTGATGGCTTCATCACGGCGCTCGAAGCCAACAGTGTCCCACTGATTGGTGCTGTCCAGATAATGAGCGGCAATGAGAGGTAGAGTCATGCGGTACATGTTCTGCTCTCCACATCCAGTGGGCTGGAAAATAAGGCGACCCATGAAGCTTCCACTGATGGCCTGCTCGACTGTCTGAGCGATCTCTTCAGCTGGAGGAATGTAAGAAGGAACATTTTTTTTTAATTGACAGCTCAAACAGCAGAGGTGGAGAGTCCAGGGGTCAGAAAGTAAAAGTCCTGCCATATGTTTATTCCACCCATGAACTCAGCAGCTGATTTCACCAGAGGAGGAACCAAGTCATTCCTTCCAAGTCACAAACAAGTCTCAAGTCAAATCCCAAGTCCTCAAAGAGTTAAAGTTAATGAGATAATTAAGTGACTAATTAAATGATGATTGTGCATTAGTGATGAACACCTGTTGTTGTTGTAAATTACAGAGGATCAGATGTTAATGTTTTATTGGTTAAAATGATGCCACCATCATGGAGATCAGTGTTTGATTTAGTTGTGCTCTTGACCCTTGACTTGTTGTACTAGATCTTTCTCTGTAGTTCTATATGTGGGCTTGTAGAGAAAAGAGATCAGTGATATGCATTAAACAGATAGTCACAATGAGCTGATGTGATCATATTCAAAATAGTGTTTCTTAATTTCATAATTTTAAAAATCAAACAATCAAAACAACAAAACTAAAAAAAGCAAAAAAAAAAAATTTAAAGAGAATAAAATAGAAAAAACCATAAATCTGTGTAACACATACAGAAATTTGAACTCCAGTGCTTTTTAGACACACACAGATATCAAGAACCAGCATATGAATCTCTACAATGGTGAAAATCAACAAAATGCTTCATGTTGCAATACATGAAAAAAACTCCCATAATGCACTGCAGTATGAATAATTATTTGTCACCACTGTTGAGGATCATATGATAAATGTTCACAGCTAAATGCCTAATCCTAAGCAAGCTTTTTTTTTCTCTTAATATTGAAGTATTATGGTGGCAATGTATAATGAGATATCACTCTTTTTTTTAAAGAACAATAAAGAAATTCAAATCAAGATCATACAGTCATCAAAAGCATAAGTTACCTGCTAGCTCAAGATTTGCTTCAGCATTGCACAAACGTTTGCTATGAAACAGTAATGCATTTGCTTAGAAGCAAACTTATCAAAACTCTTAAAAGGCTCAAGAGTCCAACTGAAGCAAATACTGACCACAATTATGGTGGCAAAGTTTTTTTTTTCTTTTTCTTTCAATTGATTTCATCCAAGGCTGTGCTTAAAGTCAGTTGTAGTTCTTATGTTTCTCTTTTCTTCAGTGATGCTGATTGTTAACAGCAGGTGTTCATCACTAATGCACAATCTTCATTTAATTAGTCACTTAATTATTTCATTAACTTTAACTCTATGAGGACTTGGGATTTAACTTGAGACTCATTTGTGACTTGGAAGGAATGACTTGATTCCTCCTCTGGTGAAATCAGCTGCTGAGTTCATTGGTGGAATAAACATATGGCAGGACTTTTGCTTTCTGACCCCTGGACTCTCCACCTCTGTCAAACAGTAAGTAATCTTTTCCAATTTAGCATCCCCTGTAAATGTCTAGATATTCCAGTGTGATCTATAATAAAATGTAATTATGTGACCCATTTTCTAGCTAAACTAATGTCAAAACTAAATGAAATCTCAAAGTGAAACGAAAAACGTGAAAACATGATCTGACTTCATTCAGTTTCAAGTGTCATATGCAAAAAAACAAACAAACAAACAATGTCAACCATGACTGAAGACTGCTAATACACATTAGAGTTTCCACACATTGAAAGCATTTGAGTTCACTAGTGGTTGTACTGTTGCACTCCCTTGCCTCACAGTGCTTTGGTCCAAATGCCTGGTTTCCTCTTTTACATCACCTAGACAAACACACAAGCCCGGTGAAAGAGAACAAAGCCAGAAGTTGTGGAACTCCATTAAGTACAGCTGTCAAAGCTATTTTATTTACTTAATCTCACGAAAGGCCTGTCATGTAGACTACACTTCTTGTATTTGGTTTGGACACCACAAGGTGTCACTGTGGCCTCAAAGCTTACAACTCGCCTACTCTGGCTCGATTACTATCCCTGAGGTAAAAACGAGATATATCCAGCTGCAGACTTGCAGCACCACCAGCGCTGCCAGGACCCCGCCGCCAGGACCGGAAGTGAGGGGCGGAGTAAGCACAGAACCGGAAGTGAGGGTCGGAGTTGATTTTTTTGGAGGTTTTTTGCAAGAATGCCATGACAAAATGGGCCTCAGAGTAAATTCTGCGTTTGACATATTTTTAAGTTTATTTACATTTTTCTTTCTTTTAAAACGATTAAAAGAATCGTTGGCTTCTTTTTTTTCAATTTCTTTTTTTTATATTTTTGAAATAAAAAATGCATGCTGCACATATGTTCTTGAAAAAATAAAGGATGTTTTATATAAAATACCCATAAGTTTCAAGCATTACTTTTTTCAACAGCATGATCAGGAAGTAACTCTCATAATACAATGAAACGGATAACTATACAATTATATTACACAACATTAATGTTTTAAAATGCTTATTGTACTGTAACTGTACCTTAATGCATCTTTATAACAAAGTATGACGTTTCGTGTGTAATAAAAGCTCCAAAACCTTAAGTGGCACTACTCGGCGGTAAACTCCGACCCTCACTTCCGGTTCTGTGCTTGTGTCTTTATCATAGGTCTTTATATGGTGTCTTTGACAATTATAACTCCGCCCCTCACTTCCGGTCCTGGTTGCGGGATCCTGGTGGTGCTGGTGGTGCTGCGAGTCTGCAGCTGGATACTATTGGGTAAAACATGCCCTCCATATTACTCTACGGACAAAGAAATGTAGAAATAAATAAATTTGAAAATAAATAAACAAATAAATAAATAAATATAGAAATAAATAAATAAATACATATTTGGAAATAAATAAATGTATAAATAAAAGAAAAAAAGAAAGAAATGTGGAAAAAAATAAGGAAATAAAAGTAGAAATATTTATTTATTCATTTATTATTTTTTTTACTTGTTTTGTATATTTTTATATATTTTTTTCCTTTTTTACATTTCTTTGAATATTTATGTATATATTTATTTATTTCTAATTTTGTCAGGTTTGGCATTCTATAGGTGAGTATCCTAGCAGACATAGTCGACTGAATGTACAGTATCAGTGAACTAGATCAGTGCATTGTCTTGAAGTGACAGCAGGCTATATAATTATTATTATTATTTTTTTTTCAACCTGCTGTCTGTGTTTTTAATATTAGTCAAGCAAACAAAAGACAAGGAAATCACTCGCTGCTCTTGACTGAATAGCTTTTGTAACTTTAATAAGGATTAATCTTCAATTTATACAGTCAAATATGCAATGCTATTTTACATTTGATTACTTTAGACAATTTCTGTACCTAAAACCTAATGTAGACCTACCTAAAAAAAAAAAAAACCTGAAAAGCACTTTTTTATATGTTTATCTTTGCTCTGTTGTATTTATTTGTGCTGACTGGGCAGTTACGTCCAGTGGATGTTTTTTGAAGTCTTAGCAGACGCTGAAAAGACATCCACTGAGGAGCCAGAATGAAAGTTTTTTTTTTACGTGTTCTGTGTGTCCGATATAAACGTTCATAGAATCTCCGTAAAAGATTAAAAACTAGTTCAGGGGGGGACTTCTGGGTTGATGATGGAGTAAGACGTGGGCTTTGTAGCTCCGCTAATTTTCATTAAAATTTCATTAAAACAAGACAACATAAAGCTTGTTAGTGCTCTAGAATCCTTTATAGAGTTGCATACGTTCAACATCAATTGCAATTTACGTGTTTATAAATGCTGTCAAAGAAACCAGGAAAGAAGGATGTTGTTGAGGGAGAAAGTTCGGCCGAGACCACGGGCTTGCTGGAAGAGGCCAGCTCAACAGCAAGTAATGACCCGGTACTGCTTGCAATTGAATCTCTCCGAGTGGAGCTGGGCAAGGTTAAAACTGATATTAAAGAAAGTTTGAAAGGAGAGATGGCGACGCTGGAAAAGAAAATTGACGCAAAGTTTGATGCAATTCAGCTAACCATAAACGACCATCATACAACTCTCGAGCATCTTGAACAGAATGCTACGGCTTCAACAGAAGCGGTTACGAAATTACAAGCTCAAGTTAAAAGTCTGTCCGAGCAGGTGTCAGAATTAACCAAGTACACCCGGCTGCAGCCTGCAGATTGAGGCGGGGCTGCATCTGGGGTGGGGCTGCACGTGCAGCCCCGCCCCATACCTAATTCGATCGTCTTTCATAGACATACATAGCGCGTCTCGCTTTGTGCCGCTGTTTTGACGTGGGGGTGGAGTCAAGGGACAGGGGCGTGTACAAGATGCCTCCCTGGAAGTGACGTCATCGGCCCAAGAAGCAGCTCACTGATCCAGGTACTGTCATGATAAGCAGAGCTTGCGAGTGGATCGTTTCTTTTTATTCAGTAGCATTAAAACATGCATGTTTTCGTTTTATTAACCTTATTAACAAATGTATATGTGTATTAGCAGTGTTTGCTCAAGTTAAAGAAGTTGTTACCATGAACATCTGCTGTTTATTTCTCTCGATGTGCACACTTTTATAGCATTCAAATGTGTATTGTTTCATTTGGTTAACTGCATGTGTATTAACAGTGTTTGTTTAAAATCTCTTAACCTGTGGGAGGACACCAGCGCACAGAAGCGTTCTTTTTTTCTTTGAAAATTAAAACTTTAATTTTCGTTTGCAAAACTTTATTTTCTTTTGCAAAACTTATTTTTTTTGCATATATATACGGCATTATTTTGACTCCATAAGAGTATGTTGTTTAAAAAGCTAAAAATGCTGTGCAGTTTTATACAAGTACACCCGGCTGCAGCCTGCAGATCGATGTGGTGCTGCACCTGGGAAACGCTTAACGTGTGATTAAACGCATTGCATTCTTATTCTGGACTCAACTGCTTGTCTGTGAATATAATACTTTATTAATAATGTGTTTACTGAGTTTAGTCTTTTAAAAACACCGTTTTAATACATTATGCCACGTTAAACTTACAAACCCGATTCCAAAAAAGTTGGGACACTGTACAAATTGTGAGTAAAAAAGGAATGGAATAATTCGATAGACATACATGATAGGAAATGTGTGCGTAGTTGGTGTAGGACAGAGTATATGGAGTCAAAATAATGCTGTATATATACGCAAAAAAATAAACACTGTACAAATTGTGAGTAAAAAAGGAATGGAATAATTCGATCGTCTTTCATAGACATACATGATAGGAAATGTGTGCGTAGTTGGTGTAGGACAGAGTATATGGAGTCAAAATAATGCCGTATATATACGCAAAAAAATAAAGTTTTGCAAACGAAAATTAAAGTATTGAGGAAAATAATTTTGCTTTTTGAAAACAAAAATAAACAATTGCATAATTTACAAATCTCATAAACTTATATTTTATTCACAATAGAATATAGATAACATATCAAATGTTGAAAGTGAGACATTTTGAAATGTCATGCCAAATATTGGCTCATTTTGGATTTCATGAGAGCTACACATTCTAAAAAAGTTGGCACAGGTAACAATAAGAGGCCGGAAAAGATAAATGTACATATAAGGAACAGCTGGAGGACCAATTTGCAACTTATTAGGTCAATTGGCAACATGATTGGGTATAAAAAGTGCCTCTAAGAGTGGCAGTGTCTCTCAGAAGTCAAGATGGGCAGAGGATCACCAATTCCCCCAATGCTGCCAATACGGCGAAAAATAGTGGAGCAATATCAGAAAGGAGTTTCTCAGATAAAAATTGCAAAGAGCTTGAAGTTATCATCATCTACAGTGCATAATATCATCCAAAGATTCAGAGAATCTGGAACAATCTCTGTGCGTAAGGGTCAAGGCCGGAAAACCATACTGGATGCCTGTGATCTTCGGGCCCTTAGATGGCACTGCATCATATACAGGAATGCTACTGTAATGGAAATCACAGCATGGGCTCAGGAATACTTCCAGAAAACATTGTCCGTGAACACAATCTACCGTGCCATTCGCCGTTGCAGGCTAAAACTCTATAGGCCAAAAAAGAAGCCATATCTAAACATGATCCAGAAGCGCAGGTGTTTTCTCTGGGCCAAGGCTCATTTAAAATAGACAAAGTGGCAAAGTGGAAAACTGTTCTGTGCTCAGACCAATTAAAATTCGAAGTTCTTTTTGGAAAACTGGGACGCCATGTCATCCGGACTAAAGAGGACAAGGACAACCCAAGTTGTTATCAGCGCTCAGTTTCAGAAGCCTGCATCTCTGATGGTATGGGTGTTGCATGAGTGCGTGTGGCATGGACAGCTTACACATCTGGAAAGGCACCATCAATGCTGAAAGGTATATCCAAGTTCTAGAACAACATAATCTCCCATCCAGAAGTCGTCTCTTTCAGGGAAGACCTTGCATTTTCCAACATGACAATGCCAGACCACATGCTGCATCAATTACAACATCATGGCTGCGTAGAAGAAGGATCCGGGTACTGAAATGGCAGCCTCCAGATCTTTCACCCACAGAAAACATTTGGTGCATCATAAAGAGGAAGATGCGACAAAGAAGACCTAAGACAGTTGAGCAACTAGAAGCCTGTATTAGACAAGAATGGGACAACATTTCTATTCCTAAACTTGAGCAACTTGTCTCCTCAGTCCCCAGACGTTTGCAGACTGTTATAAAAAGAAGAGGGGATGCCACACAGTGGTAAACATGGCCTTGTCCCAACTTTTTTTGAGATGTGTTGATGCCATGAAATTTAAAATCAACTTATTTTTCCCTTAAAATGATACACTTTCTCAGTTTAACACATTTAATATGTCATCTATGTTGTATTCTGAATAAAATATTGAAATTTCGAAACTTCCACATCATTGCTTTCTGCCTTTATTCACAATTTGTACAGTGTCCCAACTTTTTTGGAATCAGGTTTGTAGAATGTCCCGAATCATTCCAGCTGATTGAAAAGAATAATGGTCGTAAAATGGGTAAGGAGAAGATACCAATTTAATCTATTAATTTAATATAAATAGATGATACCTTATAAAGTTTATCTGAATATTTGACTGCAATGGCTGTGACACAACTGCACTAAAATAAGAGCATGATGATCATGAAATTGCGTTCGTTACTATAGCAACAGATTACAGGTATGTCCTTTCAGAATCATCACGACCGGTAGAAATAAAAGTTTCTTGATTTCTTCACTTTAAAATAATGAGAAGCAGCATATTTTCCTGAAATAAGGGGGAGGAAAATTGCAATATACACTGTAAAACCCGACAAGTAACTTAACTCAAACAGTTTGAGTAAACAGATATCCTTAAAAACCTGACAAGTTAGGTTTACTCAAACCGTTTGAGGAAACTGATTGCCTTAAACCATTTAAGTTTTAAAACTTAACAGTTATGAGTACTCTGAACTTAATTCAGTTGAGTTCACTGAAAGAAGATATACATTGCAATTAAGTAATTAAGTGATTAATTGAGTGATAATTGAGCATTAGTGATGAACACCTGCTGTTGTCAAACAGAATTACTGAAGAAAAGAGAGAAAGGAACTACAACTGACTTCAGACACAGCCTCACTAAAACCTGACAAGTTATGTTAACTCAACCCTGTTTGAGGAAACCGATTGCCTTAAACCATTTAAGTTTTAAAAACTAATAGTTGTGAGTACTCTGAACTTAATTCAGTTGAGTTCACTGAAAGAAGATATACATTGCAATTAAATAATTAAGTGATTAATTGAGTGATAATTGTGAATTAGTGATGAACAGCTGCTGTTAACAAACAGAATTACTGAAGAAAAGAGAAACACAAGAACTACAACTGACTTCAGACACAGCCTTAGATAAAATAAACTCAAATAAAATACATTAAAATCTCTCAAGATCTGATTAAACAACCCCACAAATCAGCATCACCAGCTCCACTTATTAATAACCAGACTGACTTTATTTCTGTCAGATGTCTACAGAAGATCTTATTGAGAATTAACTAAGGTTTAGATGTTGATTTATTGTTTCATTTGAAGTAACCATGTTAGAGATCAGTGTTTGCTTTAGTTGGGCTCTTGACCCTTGATTGCTGTCTTAGTTTTTTCTTTGGCTGTTGTAACCATTGTGTAACTCAAAAGCCCAGAGAAAAAATCATCAGATGTTATACACACACTCACACTCTTAGAAGCTGCTTTTATCCAAAGCAACTTACAGTGCATTCAGGTTAGCATTTTTTTTTATCTAACCTGTACCTAGATGTTGGTTGTTATACTGTATATTGGTGATGACAACCACTGATTATTGAACTGTTTGGAGTCTAATCTCTGATGAAATAGGTGTTGTGTAATTAGTTGGATTGATTACAGTAAAAGTGATTTTAAGAGCCAGTGATTCTGTGATAATCAGATAATATAAAGAACTTTCCAAACAGTTTGGTTTACTGTGGTGTCACTTAGTCACACACAGACATCAATAATCAGCATATGAACCTCAACAATGGTGACCATAAAAAAAAACAATGCAGCAGAGCATGCTGGGAGCCATGGATGAGTTTTGTACTACAATAGTACCCAGCATGCATTGCAGTATGTTCTTTTTTTTCTTTTTTCGTAACCATTGTTGAGGTTCATATTCTGATTATTGATGTCTGCGTGTGACTAATTGCCACCATAAAAAAACCAAACTGTTTGGAAAGTCCTTTATGTTAACTGATTATGAAAGAGACACTGATTTGTTTGAATGGTTTTCATAGTAATAAACTGAACTAACTATAGGTTTTTCTCAAAAAATTAACATATTGTGAAAAAGTATTGTGAAAAACATTATTTTCCATAATGTAATGATAAAAATTAAACTTTCATATATTTTAGATTCATTGCACACCAACTGAAATATTTCAGGTCTTTTGTTGTTTTAATACTGATGATTTTGGCATACAGCTCATGAAAACCCAAAATTCCTATCTCAAAAAATTAGCATATTTCATCCAACCAATAAAAGAAAAGTGTTTTTAATACAAAAAAGGTCAACCTTCAAATAATTATGTTCAGTTATGCACTCAATACTTGGTCGGGAATCCTTTTGCAGAAATGACTGCTTCAATTGCGGCGTGGCATGGAGGCAATCAGCCTGTGGCACTGCTGAGGTGTTATGGAGGCCCAGGATGCTTCGATAGCGGCCTTAAGCTCATCCAGAGTGTTGGGTCTTGCGTCTCTCAACTTTCTCTTCACAATATCCCACAGATTCTCTATGGGGTTCAGGTCAGGAGAGTTGGCAGGCCAATTGAGCACAGTAATACCATGGTCAGTAAACCATTTACCAGTGGTTTTGGCACTGTGAGGCAGGTGCCAGGTCGTGCTGAAAAACGAAATCTTCATCTCCATAAAGCTTTTCAGCAGATGGAAGCATGAAGTGCTCCAAAATCTCCTGATAGCTAGCTGCATTGACCCTGCCCTTCATAAAACACAGTGGACCAACACCAGCAGCTGACATGGCACCCCAGACCATCACTGACTGTGGGTACTTGACACTGGACTTCAGGCATTTTGGGATTTCCTTCTCCCCAGTCTTCCTCCAGACTCTGGCACCTTGACTAACAAATGACTTGCAAAATTTGCTTTCATCCGAAAAAAGTACTTTGGACCACTGAGCAACAGTCCAGTGCTGCTTCTCTGTAGCCCAGGTCAGGCGCTTCTGCCGCTGTTTCTGGTTCAAAAGCACACACCTGTGCACGGTAGCTCTGGATGTTTCTACTCCAGACTCAGTCCACTGCTTCCGCAGGTCCCCCAAGGTATGGAATCGGTCCTTCTCCACAATCTTCCTCAGGGTCCGGTCACCTCTTCTCGTTGTGCAGCGTTTTTTTCCACACTTTTTCCTTCCCACAGACTTTCCACTGAGGTGCCTTGATACAGCACTCTGGGAACAGCCTATTCGTTTCAGAAATTTCTTTCTGTGTCTTACCCTCTCGCTTGAGGGTGTCAATGATGGCCTTCTGGACAACAGTCAGGTCGGCAGTCTTACCCATGATTGCAGTTTTGAGTAATGTACCAGGCTGGGAGTTTTTAAAAGCCTCTGGAATCTTTTGCAGGTGTTTAGAGTTAATTAGTTGATTCAGATGATTAGGTTAATACCTCGTTTAGAGAACCTTTTCATGATATGCTATTTTTTTGAGACAGGAATTTTGGGTTTTCATGAGCTGTATGCCAAAATCATCAGTATTAAACCAATAAAAGACCTGAAATATTTCAGTTGGTGCGCAATGAATCTAAAATATATGAAAGTTTAATTTTTATCATTACATTATGGAAAATAATGAACTTTTTCACAATATGCTAATTTTTTGAGAAGGACCTGTATTTAGTAAGATTTTGAACTCTGAACAGCTCCATAATTGATGATTATCATCACCAATATGCTGTATAACAACCAATACCTGATCATATTTTCTCTGGGTTTTTTGAGTTATAACAAACATGCTTCAAAAACACATGGTTACAACGTCTAAAAAAATAATCTAAGACAGAAGTCAAGGGTCAAGAGCCTAACTAAAGCAAACACTGATCTCTAACATGGTTACTTCAAATGAAACAATAAATCAACATCTAAACTTTAGTTAATTCTCAATAAGATCTTCTGTAGACGTCTGACAGAAATAAAGTCAGTCTGGTATTAATAAGTGGAGCTGGTGATGCTGTTTGTGTTAACAGCAGCTGTTCATCACTAAAGCTCAATCAGCACTTAATTAATCACTTGATTGCATAATTGCAAAGTTTTAAAACTTACATGGTTTAAGTAAAGGCAATCCGTTTACTCAAACGGTTTGAGTTACTGTGACTTGTCAGGTTTTACAGTGCAGCTAACAGAATTTTGTTACAAGAACATTCTCCAAATATTCAGTGTTGGTTCTGGGAACTTAAAATGTCCAGTTTTCTTGATGTTAGAGGAACCACCCATGAACTCAGCAGCTGATTTCAGCAGAGGAGGAACCAAGTCATTCCTTTAAAGTCACAAACGAGTCTCAAGTCCTCAAAGAGTTAAAGTCAATGAGTTAAAGAGTTAAAGTTTAATTTTTTTGTGAAAACACACGTTACTGTAAAAAAGTGTAAGTGTAAGTAAAAGTGACTGCAATTATTACAAACCATCCCCCAACACTAAGTACTCCAGTATAGTCATTGTACAAGTACTACAAAAATGGTTGTGTATAGTAGAATAAACAGATGAGATGATTGTGGACTGTTAAACAAAACATGTATACAACTTTAAAGATATAAAAACATTTTCCTTACCAGTAATTGAGATATACGTGTCAGCGGGTGTGTCTGGAAGACGATCAGCTGGTATGTCAGCTTTAAGAAGCATAGGTTTTTCCCCTGTTTGAGAAATGGAACATGAAGATGAAGTCATGAGTCATGAGTCATAAGCTGATCACATTTTGTACAGCAACAATGCATAACTGAGCAATAAGGCATAATTTGCTGAAAGTATAATGTGTTTAATGTTGTATAATGGCAGTGTAACACAGTGATGTTATTGTGTGCTTCACAGGAAATCTCACCATTCTTAACAGGATTGAGCTCCACATTTCCTCTGTGTAATGGAATCAGCACACCCTCAGACTGAAAGAGAAAGAGCGAGTGTGTGTTAATTATCCATGGTGCTCTAGTTTATCTATTTAAAATATGACAAACATCTGTTGATCATTACATTAACAAATAAACAAATCAAATGAAACAAATGCCAAAAGTGACAATCACTGATTCCCATCAGACGTACCACCACCTTCAGCGGCTTTATCATTCCATCTGAGTAATCAAATGCTGCTGCTTTCACCTCGATCATGTGATTTCCCAGTGTCATGGGAATAATCACATATGAAACCGCTATGCTGGAGTCTTTGACAACAGATACTATTGTTCTGTATTTGCCTTTCTTACTGGCAGAGCTGCAAATATCTTCTGTCTCCATGAACTCCACACGCACCTGGATAAAACAGGAGAATGAGACTTAAACTGCTATATCCATAGGATACTTTCTCCCAAGTAAAAAAAAAAACATTTGGTTTGAATATGAAATGTGCAATGATGGAGGATATTTGTGTTTTTGCACTGGGCAATATACTGCACTTTTTTCAGTTTTAGTCACAATCAGAATCCATACATGTTGTAATTAGCAAATTATTTGACTCAAGTATTAATGCTTACTACGATGCAAAGGGTTTTAATGTATACTTAAATTTCTGAATGCATTTTTTTATATTAAATCAGATCTACCTTCTTCAGATTCATTGGGGTGTAGTTGTGAATAATGGCTTTGATTTCCAGTTGTTCGCCCCGCACAGCTGAGTAAGGTATCTTTAGGTCAATGAAAAAGCTCTTGAAAACGACCATCTCATCAGGTTCTGCCACACAGATGCCTTTGAGGAGGAACACAGACACACAGAAGGATTTAAAGCAGCAGGGGGATATTCCAAAAAGCAGGTTATGTGACATACCCGGGTATGTTTGAGGATAAGCGAGCGGATGACCTCAGCTTTCAGTTCTAAATTCGGAGGTTACTTTCAGGGTATGTAAGTAACCATGGTAACTTGCTCTCTGAAGATAGCAATATGTAATATAGCCTATTATATATATATAGATATATATATATATATATATATATATATATATATATATATCAGAGGTGGGGGACTTTCAAGTCACAAGCAAGTCTTCAAGTCATATCCCAAGTCCTCAAAGGGTTAAAGTTAATTAGATAATTAAGTGACTAATTAAATGATGATTGTGCATTAGTGATGGACACCTGCTGTTATTGAATATTACAGAGGATCAGATGTTGATGTTTTATTGGTTAAAATGATGCCACCATCATGGAGATCAGTGTTTGATTTAGTTGTGCTCTTGACCCTTGACTCAAGTACACCGGGCTGCAACCTGTAGATCAAGGTCGGGTTGCACCTGGGATGGGGTTGCACGTGCAGCCCCACCCCATACCTACACTGATTGGTGTGATCGTTTTTCATAGACATGCATGATAGTAAATGTGTGCATAGCTGATGTAGAATGGAGAATGCTGTTTAAAAAAACTGAAAATGCTGTACAGTTTTATAAAGCCTTCATTATAATGGACAGAAGAAAAAAATAAAACATTAGCCTGTAACTCGCCATGTCCCTGAAATGATTGTTTTGTTAAATTAAGCTGATCTTTAGGCTAACATACGAATATAGTAAATTAATTGTGTTGATTATCCACAGTAAGACGATCAGGTCTTCAGATAGAAGAATGAATTATGAATTAAATAATTTTAGAAAATCTGATAATTTCATATCATCAGAGTATGAGAAAGGAAATGAAAAGGGTGTATCATTACTGTTTTAATTTATATAGCATGACAAGACAATTATTGTTACATATAATTATCTGTCATGCAGTTGATAAATGACACTTCAATAGTCTAATGTGTCTGCCATTTAAATTTTTATGAAACTTAAATTTTCTTTACTACATTGCAAAGCATAGACTTTTCCTCCCCTTTATTTCAGGAAAATATGCTGCTCCTCATTATTTGAAAGTGAAGAAATCGATAAACTTTTATTTCTACCGGCCAGTGACGATTCTGAAAGAACACACCTGTAATCTGTTGCTATAGTAATGAACGCAATTTCATGCGCATTGTGCTCTTATTTTAGTCCAGTTCTATCACAGCCACTGCGGTCAAATATTGAGATAAACTTTATAAAGTATCATCTATTTATATTAAATTGGTATCTTCTCCGATATCCATTTTGTGACCATTAGACTAAAAGGAAAATGCTTAACCTGGCGTAATGCATTAAAACGTGTTTTAAAAAGACCAAACTCAGTAAACATTTTTAATAACACATTCTATTTACAGACAAGCAGGTTATGGGAGGAAATTAAACGCTTTGTATTCTGGGCTCATATCTGCTTGTCTGTGAATAGAATGCTTTATTAATAATTTGTTTACTGAGTTTGGTCTTTTTAAAACACAGTTTTAATGCACGAAGCCATGTACTTTCACGTTAAGCGTGCTTTAGAATGTCCCAATGATTCATTTGTGAATTCAGCTGGTCAAGAAGAGTAAACTTGCAGCAGCTAACATCTCGTGATTCAATAAATCAGACAAAGTGAGTCAAGTTAACAATAAAAAACTACATTATAGTAAAGGCTTTATAAAACTGTACAGCGTTTTTAGCTTTTTAAACAGCATTCTCCGTCCTACACCAACTACACACACATTTACTATCATGTATGTCTTTGAAAGACGATCCAACCAATCAGAGTAGGTATGGGGCGGGTGCTGCCCCGCCTCGATCTGCAGGCTGCAGTCTGGTGCTTTGCCCTTGGCTTGTTGTGCTAGATCTCTCTCTGTAGCTATGTATGTAGCGTTGCGGAAGAGAAAACAGTGACGTGAATATATAGTCACAATGAGCTGGTAAGATTACATCCAAAACAATGTTTTTTTTTGAATAATCATTCCTGTATAACTACAACCAATAAAAAAAGGATTGCAGTAATATTTACAGAGAATGAATTATAAATCTGTGCAACACATATAGAATTTTGAAATTCAGTGGTTTTTAGACACACACAGATATCAAGAACCAGCATATGAATCTCTACAATGGTGACAATCAACAGAATGCTTCATGTTGCAATACATGAAAAACTCCCATAATGCACTGCAGTATGAATAATTATTTTCACCACTGTTGAGGATCATATGATAAATGTTCATGGCTAAATGCCTAATCCTAAAGTGTCTTTTTTTTTTCTTAATAATGAAGCATTATGCTGGCCTTTTTTGCAATGAGATTTCTCTCTTTTTTTAAAAAATTATTAAGAAATTTAAATCAAGATCATACAATCATCAAAAGCGCAAGTAACCTGCTTGTTCAAGATTTGCTTCTGCGTTGCACAAATGTTTGCTGTGAAACAATAATACAATTGCTTAGAAGCAAATTTATCAAAACTGCTAAAAGGCTCAAGACCCAACTGAAGCAAATACTGACCACAATTATGGTTGCAAAGTTTTTTTTTTTCTTTCCAGATGATTTCATCCAAGACTGTGCTTAAAGTCAGTTGTAGTTCTTGTGTTTCTCTTTTCTTCAGTGATGTTGATTGTTAACAGCAGGTGTTCATCACTAATGCACAATCTTCATTTAATAGCCCAACTAAAGCAAACACTGATCTCTAACATGGTTACTTCAAATGAAACAATAAATCAACATCTAAACCTTAGTTAATTCTCAATAAGATCTTCTGTAGACGTCTGACAGAAATAAAGCCAGTCTGGTTATTAATAAGTGGAGCTGGTAATGCTGTTTGTTAACAGCAGCTGTTCATCACTAAAGCTCAATCAGCACTTAATTAATCACTTGATTACATAATTGCAAAGTTTTAAAACTTACATGGTTTAAGTAAAGGCAATCTGTTTACTCAAACGGTTTGAGTTACTGTGACTTGTCAGGTTTTACAGTGTGGCGATATGCACTAAGCATGTAAAGGACCACTGAACAAAAGAAGAAATAAACAGCATGGTGCACTTTTTATTAGCATCCATTTCCATAGTGACTCATCAATTCGTCCCTCACTGTAAAAAATTGCGCTGTAAAATAACGGTAATCTACTGGCAGCTGTGGTTGCCAGCATTGTACTGTTAGTTTACAGCTCTCTACAGTTAATTTACAGCTCTTCATTTTTACAGTATGTTACCGTTATTATACCATGTGGTAACTCGTTTCATTTGCGAAACCGATTGCTTCAAACCATTCGAGTTAAAAACAACAACAACAACAACAACAAAAACTACTGTTTAGATGGTGTTAGTGCAGTGAACTTATTTCATTTGAGTCCACTAAAAAGAAATACTTCTTAATGTAAAACTGCAAACATTGAAAGTGCAATCAAACAAAGCACAAATTTTACTCAAATCTTTGTAGAACATCATTAACTAGCAATAGTACACACTTATGTACTAAAATGCTTAGTAAAGAGATTGTCACTGAATCAGCAACTCCACATTTACTGTCTTTATATAAAGCAGCAAAAGATTAGTGTTTGTGGCTCATCATTGACTGAAGCACAGACTCTACTCTCCAGCACAATGGTGAACCACAAAACTACATTAAACTAACAGATCTCTCTTGTGCAAAAACACATTAATACAGCTGAGTTCAGTATTTACTCTCATTATCAGTGTATGACTTTGCATAACATTTTTTTCTATAAACATTTACTAATATTTTAGTTAAATTAACTTATTTTGCTTGGTAAACCTGACTGTTACGTTTTACAGTATATTGCTGTTTTTTCCCTTGAATTAACAGTAATCTACTGGCAGCTCTGGTTGCCAGCATGTTACTGTTTTTCTACAGTTCATTGCCGTAAATTAATTACAGTTTATTGCTGTTAAATTACGTTTCATGCTGTTTTTTCGTCATTTTATATCTTTAACTCTTTAAACCCCACAACAAAATCCTTAGTTTTAAATGAACACTTATAATGTGTGCACACTACAGAGTGTTAGAGTAACACTGAATCAGTGAAGTTAATGAGACAATTCTGTGATTAATTAAGTGATAATTGAGCATTAGTGATGAACACCTGCTATTAACAAACTGAATCAGTGAATGAAAGAGAAACACAAGAATTACAATTTTCATACACAGCATTAGATTAAATCAACTGAAATGAAAGACATTAAATCTCTCAAGATCTGATTAAACAACTGCTAAAACAGCTTCACCAGCCTCAATTATTACCAGAGTGACTTTATTCCTGTGAAACATCTACAGAAGATCTTACTGAGAGTTACAAAGGTTTAGATGTTCTTCTTCTTTTTTGTTCACTACCATGATTGAGATCAGTGTTCACTTTAGTTGGGCTCTTGAACCTTGACTTTTTAATATTAACTTTTGCTGCTGTAGCAATGTGTTTCTGGAACATGTTTGTTATGGCACGAAAAAAAAAAAAAACCTGCCATTGTTGTTTCATAGCATTGTCCTCTTGCTTCAGATTCACTGATTTTATCTGGTGTCTCTTCTCATACTGAACATTGTTACTAAAACAGAAAAAGCACTATCAAGCACTCAGTTATGAAAGACTGTAAAAACTCAACACTCATTTGAAAACCATTAAAAAGTTTATTGTAATTTAGACTGACATGTCAATAATCAGCGTATTAATCTCAACAATGGTGACAATCTAAAAAATATATAAACAGATCAGTTCTGAACATCACAAAACATGCTACTAAAGCTCAACAAAAAAGCAAAAATAAAACACAGTAAGAATCCAAGAAAACAAGTGGACAATTGAGCAGTATAATTTTTTCATGCTGCAATGCATGCTGGGAGTAATGGGTGGTACCCAGCATGCATTGCATAATGAAGCTTTTGATTGTCACCATTGTTGAGATTTATATGCTGATTCTTGATGTCTCTCTGGGTGTTAATGAGACGGTAGTTCTAAAATAATTTAAACATGAAATGTTATAAATTCTTAATTTTATGTATTAGACCACTGCTCCAGCTCATCACAAAAATATATTTAACACTCAAGCATTTCAAGCATATAATTCATCAAAACTTTAAAGGCATATTACAGATTATGGCTATTACAAAACCCCAACATCACTTGACCATCCATAAACATTTTGCTATAACAATTGCATCTTAACAAAACAGTTATAGCAATTAAACAAATGTTAATGTTCAAAAGTCAAGGGTCAGGAGCACAACTAAAGCAAACACTCATCTCCACAATGGTAACGTCAAAACGAAACAATAAAACAGCATCATTTAAACTGTTGTTTATTCTCAATAAGATCTTCTGTAGATGTCTGACAGAAATAAAGTCAGTCTGGTTAGTAATGAGTGAAGCTGGTAAAGCTGTTTGTTGATTGTTTAAATCTTTAAATCAGTTGATTTCATCTAAGGCTGCGGCTGAAGTCAGTTGTAGTTCTTGTGTTTGTCTTGTTTCTCTTTTCTTCAGTGATTTTGCTCATTAACAGCAGCTGTTCATCAGTGTCTGAATTCACTCATTAGTTTTCATTCTCTCTGTCAGGTGGAATATATTAGTAAACTCATGTAGGGAATAGTGAATGAGGGTGTAGGGTGTGATTTGAAACACAGCCTCTGAGTGTCCACTTTGAACGTTGTGTAATTCACGATATATAGCAGCAGGCTACTTTCTCGAAAAATGACAAATATTACCCAGAATGCACTGTTTTAATGGAAAACAGAATGTTACTGTCAAAATTTGGCCGTTTTTTTACAGCGATTTTTAACAGTGCTCTGTTGAGAATGTCTTGAGTCTCAACCAGGAACATACTCTGAGTTGAATGAACTCACTCCCGGATGCATTTTTGGAACCACATACCTTGAGTAAACAATGTTTGGGGTTAATCAATCGAAAGTTCAGGGTATAGCTGGTAAGTTAACCCTGCTTTCTGGAATACACCCCTGATCCTGTATGATGTTGAGGATGATGATTTTTCAGAATATCAATTAGAATATCAATATAAATTGTGGGTTTCAAGCTTTTCCTTACCAAATGTTGGTGACAGACTGACAGCCAAGATCTGCCAGGTAGTGATAGAGTCTTTCAGGTAGATTGCTTTTTCTATGTTTGTACTGTAAATAAATAAACAAAAAAACAAACTTTTTGAGTTATAATTTTACATTGACTCAGTTAAATTGTAATATACTTAGAATATGAAATATTTTCAACATTACAAATTTAAATAAGTAATGTTTATTTCTATAGCACCTTTCAAGAGCAAGTGTCACACAGTGCTTTACATCAAAATTGTAAACAAAAAGATTAAAAATAGACATGACAATTAAAAGAACAGAGTAGACAAAAGCAAGTTCAAACAAGTGCATTTTCAGCTTCTTTTTAAAAATGTCCATAGAGACCACAGATCTCAGTTTCAGAGGAAGATCATTCCACAACTTGGGAGCAACTACTTCAAAGGCACAGTCTCCTTGTGTCCTCAATCTAGAACGTGGAACAACTAGCAGAATCTGATTTGAGGATCTCAGATGCCTGGAGTTATACACTAAAACCCGACAAGTAACTTAACTCAAACCGTTTGAGTAAACAGATATCCTTAAAAACCTGACAAGTTAGGTTTACTTAAACCGTTTGAGGCAACCGATTGCCTTAAACCATTTAAGTTTTAAAACTACACTGTAAAACCTGACAAGTCACAGTAACTCAAACCGTTTGAGTAAACAGATTGCCTTTACTTAAACCATGTAAGTTTTAAAACTTTGCAATCATGTTATCAAGTGATTAATTAAGTGCTGATTGAGCATTAGTGATGAACAGCTGCTGTTAACAAACAGCATCACCAGCTCCACTTATTAATAACCAGACTGACTTTATTTCTGTCAGACGTCTACAGAAGATCTGATTGAGAATTAACTAAGGTTTAGATGTTGATTTATTGTTTCATTTGAAGTAACCATGTTAGAGATCAGTGTTTGCTTTAGTTGGGCTCTTCACCCTTGACTTCTAAGTTTTTTTTTTTCTCTCATTGTTATAACCATGTGTTTTTAAAACATGTTCGTTATAACTAAAAAACCCCAGAAAATATTATCAGGTACTGGTTGTTATACAGCATGTTGGTGATGACAATCATCAATTATGGAGCTGTTCAGAGTCCAGAGACTAAATAGATGTTGTGTGATTAGTTTGGTTGATTACAATGAAATCCAGTGGTTCTTTCATAACCAGTTAATATAAAGAAATTTCCAAACACTTTGTGCATATACATTTTTTTTATAGCAGCAATGAGTCACACACTGACATCAATAATCAGAATAGGAACCCCAACAATGGTGACGAAAAAAAAAAAAAAAAAAAAAAACATGCTGCAATGCATGCTGGGTACTATTGAAGTACAAAACCCATCCATGGCTCCAAGCATGCTCTGCTTTTTTTTCCTTTATGTCACCATTGTTGAGGTTCATATGCTGATTATTGATGTCTGTGTGTGACTTATCGACAGCATAGAAGACTAAACTGTTTGAAAAATCAATTATATTAATTGATTATCACAGAGCCATTGTTTCCTTTCATAGGTCACTTCAATGCTGCGATGATGTCCCTGTATTGGAACACCTTTCGGTGTGACGAATGTCTGAAGCCCAATTTTATTGGCAAAATAGCGCTTAGCACCGCCTTACGCGTGTGTAAGCATGGTATACCTGAGTGCCTTGCGCTATTTCGCTCAGATTTCATTTCCTTCAGGAAAGCGAATCATCTGTGCCCTAAGGAAACCATCTCGCGTTCTCAGCGGTTTTTTTCTTCGAGCATTCTTCAACTTCTCTTCGCGGACGCGATGAGTCAACGTAAGGTAAGAGCCGTACAATGGGTTTATCACGGGGAGGCACTCATGAGAGGTTCATTTAGCAGCCTCTCTACATGTTCTCTCTGTGATAGCCTGCGGCTACAGTTCTGCGCTCGGAAGTGTATTTTCTCTAGGTTGCCCCGCGTCTAACCCCCGCCGTTACGCTTCTGCGGTCGCCGAGGCGCCGCACGAGGCGGTGGTTTGGGGTGATGTGTGTGGCTTGGACTATGAGGACAGTGATGCGCTGGAGTTTTTTCCACTTCGCTCGCTCTGCCCCACTCGAGTGTGTTAAATCAGCAGATTTGCTTTTACTAACTATGTTTGTCCACCGCGGCTTCGGACTCAGAGTACGCTCTGGCCGGCACATGCGGTTCTCTCCCTCCGAGCGGACAGGAGAAACGCGCCTCCCCTTTCTCAGTGAGCTGTTGAATGTGGTTACCCGCGTGGTGGATAAACTAAACCGTTCTATGATGGGGATGTTAACAGTCGAGCGCCACCTTGGCTAATCTCGCCGACATTACAGAAAACCTGAGTTGGACGGCAAAAGCCTCTCGTCCTCAATCCCCTTACAGCAGTTCCTGATACTTCTGCTGTTCGTCAGGGACTGTGCCCTCCTCTAGAGAGCGCTGTTGGAATGCTAATGCACATCCAACCCTCTCTCTGCAGTCCCCACGCTCTAACATTGACTGTCTCACAGCAAAGGCACTTCGAGCATCATTGGATCGAGCTATCACTTGAGCGCCCCCCTCAGACACTCTGCGCAATTCAGCCTACAGAGTTTGAGGGACAGCCCAAGGGTCTGACAAAGACAGCCCGTTTATGATGGCTCACACAGCTGCCGCGTTCTCGCTAGCAGCGGGGCCCAATGTTTATCTTGTTGGATTAAATCCTGCCGTGGATACGCTTCAGGATTATACACAACGAAACGCAGCGACTTTGACGCATGCGCTTCCCTTCCTGTTCGTCAGGGACTGTGCCCTCCACCGGAGAGCGCTGTTGGACCGCTAATCCACATCCAACCCTCTCACTGCAGTCCCCACGCTCTAACATTGACTGTCTCGCAGCAAAGGCACCTCGAGCATCATTGGATCGAGCTATCACTTGAGCGCCCCCTCAGACACTCTGCACAATCCAGCCTTCAGAGTTTGAGGGACGGCACAAGAGGCTGACTAAGACGGCCCGTTTATGACGTCCCACACAGCTGCCGTAAGCATGCTAGCGGCGTGGCCTGATGTTAATTTTGTTGGATTTAATCCTGCCGTGGACACGCTTCAGGATTAGACTCAATGAAACGTAGTGACTTTGACACATGCGCTTTCCTTGCTTACGGATGCTGTGATCTTTCCGTGCTCGGACATTAATGCATGTGGGAACTCTGCAGGCGGAGGCTTGGAAACCACTACGTTTTTCCAGGCCGCAGGGTAGCGCTTGCCCGGCATTTTCACTATGGGTGTTACGCACAATTCGTCACGGATACACCATTCAGTTCAGAAAGGCCCACCCTTTTTGACGTGGAAATCTTCCCATGGTTGTTAAACCAAAGGAAATCGTGGTGCTGCGGCAGGAGCATCTCTGCTGGGAATAGGGGCTATAAAAGTACCCTCTCAGATGGAGTCAGATTTTACAGCCGCTATTTTTGTGTAAAAAAAAAAAAAAAGTGGCAATTTACGCTGTTTGAATCTTGCACTCAGGATGAGCAAAGAAATCAAGATGTTAACGGTAAAGTCTATTCTGTCTCAGATTCAACCAAAGAGTTGGTTTGCCACGATCGATCTGAAGGATGCATATTTTCATATTCAGATCATCACGAGACACAGGAAGTTCCTCAGATTCGCTTTAGAGGGCAAAGCGTATCAATACCGTGTTCTTCCCCTCGGCTTAGCCTTGGCTCATCGAGTATTTTTGAAATGCATGGACGCAGTTCTGGCCCCATTGTGGCTCCAGGGCGTTCGCGTATTGAATTACCTGGATGATTGGCTGGTGTTAGCACAATCGCAGACTCAAGCACACTCCCATTGGGATCTTGTGCTGAATCATCTAAACAGCCTGGGCTTATGCACAAATTTCCAGAAGTGTGTTTTTTAATTCTCGCTCAGCGGATAACCTTCTGGAAATAGACTTGGACTCTCGTGCGATGACAACAAGACTATCTCTCCCGCGCGTTCAGTCTCTCACGTTATGCCTGCGCCAATTCATAGCAGTTTGCGCAGTGACGGTGAGTTTGTGCCTCAGACTTTTGGCTCTATGATAGCAGCATCCCCTGTAATCCGTCTGGGCTTGCTTCACATGCGCCCATTTTCAGTGGTGGACGAAAAGCCAAAACATTTCACCCCGTTGTTTTCCACATTGTATGATTTCGGTGACATGGAGGTGTGTTATGTCGATAAAACCATGGATGTCAGCTAAATTCCTTCAACTGGAGTTCAGCTGGGGATTCGTGCTTCACGCGAGACTGGCACGACGGACGTGTATTTGACCAGTTGGGGAACTGTTTGTCAAGGACGCCCAGCTCACGGAGCATGGACGACGACACAACGCGGCTGGCATATAAACAGGTTGGAATTGCTAGCAGTTTTTATAGCTCTCCAGTATTTCTTGAATCTGCTGATCGGCCGTCATGTACTACTCAGGTCAGACAACATGGCGGTTGTCGTATCTGAATCAGCAAGGAGGATTACGCTCTCACCCCCTGTGCAGGCTGGCGAGGATAATTCTTCTTTGGTCTCAGAACAGATTTCTGTCGATCCAAGTGGTTCATGTCCCCGGGCACTTGAACTTCAGAATGGATTTGTTCTCCAGACAGAGCCTGGAGCAAGGGGAATGGAGGTTGCACCCCCAAACGGTAGCCTTATATGGCAAGTATTTGGAGAAGCGAAAGTGGACTTATTCATGTCAAGCACGACTACGCATTGTCTGCTATGGTTCTCCCTATGCCCTCCATCGCCCCTAGGCATGGATGCGTTAGCTCACGATTGGCCCAGGACCAGCTTATGCTTTTCCTCCAATTCAACTAATTCCAGCAGTGCTATCCAGAATTTGGCTGGACAGTGTGGAGCCACACACCCGTGGTTTGTGGATCTGGTCAATCTGTAGCGGGCTCTCCGTGGAGATTCCCCTCAGACAGGACTTACTATCGCAAGCATGAGGGATGACTTGGCACCCAAGGCCAGATCTATGGAAGCTGTTGGCGTGGCCTCTGAGCGGAGTGAGTTAATATGTCCCGGTTTTTCAGTTGGAACCACCGAGACTATAATGAATTCTAGGGCAGTTTCTACGAGACGCTTTATGCTTTCGAATGGAAACTGTTTACTGCCTGATGTGGAATTCATAATTTAGATCCAGTTTACTGCCCCGTGGCTTCAGTACTGGAGTTTCTTCAAGACGAAGTAACACCAGCCACTCTTGAAGTTTACGTGGCAGCCATTTCAGCTAACCACGTATATATAGATGGTACTTCAGTGGGCCATCACCCGCTGGTCTGTTGCTTATACAGGGTTTGCGACGGCTAAGGCCTTTCACGCCCTGCACGAGTTCCTTCATGGAATTTATTCATTGTGTTGCAAGGTCTATCAGAACATCCGTTTGAGCCCTTGAAAAATAAATAAATAAATCCTACTTTAAAGACAGCTCTTCTTGTGGCTTTATCCTCCCTCATGAGAGTTGGGGATTTGCAGACTCTTCTGTTTGGCCCTCATGCATGGACTTTTCACCAGGGTGTGTGAAAGTACTGCTGCGACCGAGGCCTAATTATGTCCCTAAGGTCACCTCGAACCCCTTTCACTTTTAACAAGTGGTCTTGGAAGCTTTACTCCCTGCTGAGGCGGGGCTAGGAGATCTGAGTCTTTGCCCTGTCAGAGTGCTGAAGACTTATGTTGATCGAAAACAGCTCCATGGCGTGAGTCCGACCAGCTGTTGTCTGTTAGGACACAAAATAGAGGCTGTGCTGTCACAAAGCAGCGCATGTCCCATTGGTTGGTGGAGACTATATCTTTAGCCTATGAGGCGCGCAGACTCTCTTCGCCCTTAGGAATTAGAGCTCATTCCACGAGAGCAGTGGTTTCATCGAAATCATTTCTCAGTGGATCTTCTATAAATGATGTCTGTGCTGTGGCAGGATGGTCCTCTCCGAGCACTTTTGTCAAGTTTTACAGTCTGGATGTGAGGATGGCTCCTGGCTCCCAGGTTCTATCCGCTTGAGCAGATGCTTTCCTTGGATCCCAACTATCAGGTACGTCAGGCGTTATGGTATAGGGTTCCCATACGGTGACGTCACCGCAGCATCGAAATGACCTATGAAAGGGAACATCTCGGTTACGTATGTAACCACGGTTCCCTGAATAGGGAACGAGATGCTGCGGTCCCGGCCGTTCCGTACCTTGATAGCATTTCTTCAGTTCATGAAATCTGAGCGAAATAGCGCGCGGCACTCAGGTATACCATGCGTACGCATGCATAAGGCAGTGCCAAGCGCTATTTGGCCAATAAAATTTGCGGGATGGTATAGGGCTTCAGACATTCATCACACCAAAGGGTGTTCCCATATGGTGACGTCACCGCAGCATCTCGTTCCCCATTTAGGGAACTGTGGTTACATACGTAACTGAGATGGTTCTTAGAGTCACATTTACTATAATCAATCTAACTAATTACACAACACCTATTTCATACATATTTTATACTCCAAACAGTTCAATAATTGATAATTATCATCACCAGTATACAGTATGACAACCAACACCTAGATACAGGTTAGATAGAAAATAGTAGCCTGAAGGCCCACTAAGTTGTTTTGGATATATATATATATATATATATAACACCTGATAATATTTCTTCTGGGCTTTTGAGTTACAACAAATATGTTTTAGAAACATATGGTTACAACATCCAGAGAAAAAACTAAGACAGAAGTCAAGGGTCAAGAGCACAACTAAAGCAAACACTGATCTTCTTCTTCTTCTTCTTGTATTAGGCGATTAACTCCAAAGGAGCATTATCGCCACCTACTGTGTTTTGGCTCATCGAGTATTTTTGAAATGCATGGACACAGTTCTGGCCCCATTGTGGCTCCAGGGCGTTCGCGTATTGAATTACCTGGATGATTGGCTGGTGTTAGCACAATCGCAGACTCAAGCACACTCCCATTGTGATCTTGTGCTGAATCATCTAAACAGCCTGGGCTTATGCACAAATTTCCAGAAGTGTGTTTTTAATTCCCTCTCAGCGGATAACCTTCTGGAAATAGACTTGGACTCTCGTGCGATGACAACAAGACTATCTCTCCCGTGCGTTCAGTCTCTCACGTTATACCTGCGCCATTTCATAGCACATTGCGCAGTGACGGTGAGTTTGTGCCTCAGACATTTGGGTCTGTTATGATAGCAGCATCCCCTGTAATCCGTCTGGGCTTGCTTCACATGCGCCCATTTTCAGTGGTGGACGAAAAGCCAAAACATTTCACCCCGTTGTTTTCCACATTGTATGATTTCGGTGACATGGAGGTGTGTTATGTCGATAAAACCATGGATGTCAGCTAAATTCCTTCAACTGGAGTTCAGCTGGGGATTCGCGCTTCCCGCGAGACTGGCACGACGGACGTGTATTTGACCAGTTGGGGAACTGTTTGTCAAGGACGCCCAGCTCACGGAGCATGGACGGCGACACAACGCGGCTGGCATATAAACAGGTTGGAATTGCTGGCAGTTTTTATAGCTCTCCAGTATTTCTTGAATCTGCTGATCGGCCGTCATGTACTACTCAGGTCAGACAACATGGCGGTTGTCGTATCTGAATCAGCAAGGAGGATTACGCTCTCACCCCCTGTGGAGGCTGGCGAGGATTATTCTTCTTCGGTCTCAGAACAGATTTCTGTCGATCCAAGTGGTTCATGTCCCCGGGCACTTGAACTTCGGAATGGATTTGTTCTCCAGACAGAGCCTGGAGCAAGGGGAATGGAGGTTGCACCCCCAAACGGTAGCCTCTTTTGGCAAGTATTTGGAGAAGTGAAAGTGGACTTATTCATGTCAAGCACGACTACGCATTGTCCGCTATGGTTCTCCCTATGCCCTCCATCGCCCCTAGGCATGGATGCGTTAGCTCACGATTGGCCCAGGACCAGCTTATGCTTTTCCTCCAATTCGACTAATTCCAGCAGTGCTATCCAGAATTTGGCTGGACAGTGTGGAGCCACACACCCATGGTTTGCGGATCTGGTCAATCTGTAGCGGGCTCTCTGTGGAGATTCCCCTCAGACAGCACTTACTATCGCAAGCACGAGGGATGATTTGGCACCCAAGGCCAGATCTATGGAAGCTGTTGGCGTGGCCTCTGAGCGGAGTGAGTTAATATGTCCCGGTTTTTTCAGTTGGAACCACCGAGACTATAATGAATTCTAGGGCAGTTTCTACGAGACGCTTTATGCTTTCGAATGGAAACTGTTTACTGCCTGATGTGGAATTCATAATTTAGATCCAGTTTACTGCCCCGTGGCTTCAGTACTGGAGTTTCTTCAAGACGAAGTAACACCAGCCACTCTTGAAGTTTACGTGGCAGCCATTTCAGCTAACCATGTATATATAGATGGTACTTCAGTGGGCCATCATCCGCTGGTCTGTTGCTTATACAGGGTTTGCAACGGCTAAGGCCTTTCCCGCCCTGCACGAGTTCCTTCATGGAATTTATTCATTGTGTTGCAAGGTCTATCAGAACATCCGTTTGAGCCCTTGAAAAATAAATAAATAAATCCTACTTTAAAGACAGCTCTTCTTGTGGCTTTATCCTCCCTCATGAGAGTTGGGGATTTGCAGACTCTTCTGTTTGGCCCTCATGCATGGACTTTTCACCAGGGTGTGTGAAAGTACTGCTGCGACCGAGGCCTAATTATGTCCCTAAGGTCACCTCGAACCCCTTTCACTTTTAACAAGTGGTCTTGGAAGCTTTACTCCCTGCTGAGGCTGGGCTAGGAGATCTGAGTCTTTGCCCTGTCAGAGTGCTGAAGACTTATGTTGATCGAACAGCTCCATGGCGTGAGTCCGACCAGCTGTTGTCTGTTAGGACACAAAATAGAGGCTGTGCTGTCACAAAGCAGCGCATGTCCCATTGGTTGGTGGAGACTATATCTTTAGCCTATGAGGCGCGCAGACTCGCTTCGCCCTTAGGAATTAGAGCTCATTCCACGAGAGCAGTGGTTTCATCGAAATCATTTCTCAGTGGATCTTCTATATATGATGTCTGTGCTGCGGCAGGATGGTCCTCTCCGAGCACTTTTGTCAAGTTTTACAGTCTTGATGTGAGGATGGCTCCTGGCTCCCAGGTTCTATCCGCTTGAGCAGATGCTTTCCTTGGATCCCAACTATCAGGTACGTCAGGCGTTATGGTATAGGGTTCCCATACGGTGACGTCACCGCAGCATCGAAATGACCTATGAAAGGGAACATCTCGGTTACGTATGTAACCACGGTTCCCTGAATAGGGAACGAGATGCTGCGGTCCCCGGCCGTTCCGTACCTTGATAGCATTTCTTCAGTTCATGAAATCTGAGCGAAATAGCGCGCGGGCACTCAGGTATACCATGCGTACGCATGCATAAGGCAGTGCCAAGCGCTATTTGGCCAATAAAATTTGCGGGATGGTATAGGGCTTCAGACATTCGTCACACCGAAAGGTGTTCCCCATACGGTGACGTCACCGCAGCATCTCGTTCCCTATTTAGGGAACCGTGGTTACATACGTAACCGAGATGGTTCTTAGAGTCACATTTACTATAATCAATCTAACTAATTACACAACACCTATTTCATACATATTTTATACTCCAAACAGTTCAATAATTGATAATTATCATCACCAGTATACAGTATGACAACCAACACCTAGGATACAGGTTAGATAGAAAATAGTAGCCTGAAGGCCCACTAAGTTGTTTTGGATATATATATATATATATATAACTATAACACCTGATAATATTTCTTCTGGGCTTTTGGGTTACAACAAATATGTTTTCGAAACATATGGTTACAACAACCAGAGAAAAAACTAAGACAGAAATCAAGGGTCAAGAGCACAACTAAAGCAAACACTGATCTTCTTCTTCTTCTTCTTCTTCTTCTTGTATTAGGCGATTAACTCCAAAGGAGCATTATCGCCACCTACTGTGTTGGATGGCAAATTAACCTTGAGTGATAAGTCTGAAGTTTTAAAACTATTTCCTCTTCCTTCTTTCACACATGGACCATTAACTATGTTTCCCTGTTGAACCCTACTCTATCATTCCACATACATCATCATTATTTATCATATCTGCAATAGAGGTTTCATTGAGCTTCATCCGGCGCTGCGTGTTCAGCTCCTCCGTCCACACTCAGCCCCCATGGCAGGTTCAACATTTCAAGTATATCATATTCTAAATCCCAAACCTGAATCATATATAAACGTAATTAGTGCTCTATGTATCCATTAAACCTTTTCCTAAAATATCCTCATTCTTCATTCTATCCTCTCCATTCTTCAGATGACTGAACAATACATCCCGGAAAATGTTATACTTACTACAAATAAATAATACATGACATACATTTTCAGATACTCCACACACATCACATAATCCATTTTCATGTAACCCCATTATTGCCAGTGTTGAGTTTAACCCTGTATGTCCCAATCTTAACCTAGACAGCAATACTTCTTCTTTCCTATTTCTTCCCTGACAATGTATCCTCCCTACTGTCTATGTGATACTATAACACCATCTCCCTGTGCTACTACTGTCCCATCTAATTTGCCACTTATTCATTAACTTTCTCTTTAAAATCGATTTTGCCTCCTTTTTCCCCATAGGTACTTTAACATCCACCTCCCTCTTGTCTAATGCTTTTTTTGCTATTTTATCCGCAACTTCATTACCAGTTACCCCAATGTGTGCTGGTACCCAACAGAAATACACCACTATTCCAGCCTCTTTCAGTCTGTATAATGATAAATATACTTCCATTAATAAATCATCTCTGTCTGATCTTGCATGTACTATACTACTTAAAGCTGAAAAAGAATCTGAACATATTACCACTTTATTTGGTCTGACCTGTTCGACCCACTGTAGTCCTGTTATTATAGCTGTTAACTCTGCAGTGTACACGGACATCTCATCAGTCAACCTCAAACTAATCTGTTTTTTAAAATGTGGAATATATACACCTAATCCAACCCTCTGACTGATAGGTTCCTTAGAACCATCTGTAAATATTTGTAATACTGAATAAAATGTGTTATTTAAAAAAGCATTAACCTCATTTCCAATGTACTCTTCTTTGGGCTTGTCTAGTAAACTCACAAACACTGATCTCTAACATGGTTACTTCAAATGAAACAATAAATCAACATCTAAACCTTAGTTAATTCTCAATAAGATCTTCTGTAGACGTCTGGGAGAAATAAAGTCAGTCTGGTTATTAATAAGTGGAGATGGTGATGCTGTTTGTGGGGTTGTTTAATCAGATATTGAGAGATTTAATGTATTTTATTTCAGTTGATTTCATCTAAGGCTGTGTCTGAAGTCAGTTGTAGTTCTTGTGTTTCTCTTTTCTTCAGCAATTCTGTTTGTTAACAGCAGGTGTTCATCACTAATTCACAATTATTGCTCAATTAATCACTTAATTACTTAATTGCAATGTATAGCTTCTTTTTATGAACTCAACTGAATTAAGTTCAGAGTACTCACAACTATTAGTTTTAAAACTTAAATGGTTTAAGGCAATCGGTTTCCTCAAACGGTTTGAGTAAACCGAACTTGTCAGGTTTTTAAGGATATATCTTTACTCAAACGGTTTGAGTTAAGTTACTTGTTGGGTTTTACAGTGGTAAAACCTGACAAGTCACAGTAACTCAAACCGTTTGAGTAAACAGATTGCCTTTACTTAAACCATGTAAGTTTTAAAACTTTGCAATTATGTAATCAAGTGATTAATTAAGTGCTGATTGAGCTTTAGTGATGACCAGCTGCTGTTAACAAACATCATCACCAGCTCCACTTATTAATAACCAGACTGACTTTATTTCTGTCAGACGTCTACAGAAGATCTTATTGAGAATTAACTAAGGTTTAGATGTTGATTTATTGTTTCATTTGAAGTAACCATGTTAGAGATCAGTGTTTGCTTTAGTTGGGCTCTTGACCCTTGATTTCTGTCTTAGATTATTATTATTTTTTGGACGTTGTAACCATGTGTTTTTGAAACATGTTTGTTGTAACTCAAAAAACCCAGAGAAAATATGATCACGTATTGGTTGCTATACAGCATATTGATGATGATAATCATCAATTATGGAGCTGTTCAGAGTTCAAAATCTTACTAAATAGATGTTCTATAGTTAGTTCAGTTGATTACAATGATAGCCATTAGAGGTGAGCAGTTCGATACTAATATCGATAATATCGATACCAACGTTGGTATCGGTATTGATCGATACCAACGAGAAAATATCGATACTTAAGTTTCAGTTTCTCTCGTTTTGCGACCTGGCCGTGTTTGTCAAAATGCTGCTGCTGTCACAGAGCAGAGCAAGCTCTCAAGACTCAAGAGTGCTGCTCGTGCTCGACACTGCTCCCCCCCCCCCATCCTGTGTTGTACCATCTCGTGACTCACCACTAGCGCTACCACCAGCAGTCAGGCGCGCGCCGCTCAGCCGCGCATTTCTAACAGCAGTCAGTCAGAGGCGGAGAATGGCAGCAGAGAGAAAGAGGAGCATTTTTTGTTAACATGCTACTTGAAAAGACAATTTGTTTTTTACATTTTTTATATTTGTGAAGTAATCATTTTGTAACTTTGTTTATTTAAATAAAACAGAAGTAACCAAAAGTTGTTTCTGAACAAAAGCTTTCGTAGTACTGATTAATAACCCAAAAATGCAAATCACAAAAACAAATTAAAAAGTCATGAAAATTCATTTAGATTTAGGTTGAAGACGCATCCACCTTAATTATTAAAAAGTATCGGTATTGGTATCGGCGATACTGGCCCTGTATTTACTTGGTATCGGATTGATACCAAATCTAACAGTATCACACACCTCTAATAGCCATTCAAATAGTCAGTGGTTCTTTCATAATCAGTTAATATAAATGACTTTCCAAACAGTTTGATCTTCTATGGTGTCAATTAGTCACACACAGACATCAATAATCAGAATATGAACCTCAACAATGGTTACGAAAAAACATGCTGCAATGCATGCTAGGTACTATTGTAGTACAAAACTCATCCATGGCTCCCAGCATGCTCTGCTGCATTGTTTTTTTTTTTTATGGTCACCATTGTTGAGGTTCATATGCTGATTATCTATCTCTGACTAAGACAAACCAAAAAAAAAAAAAAAACCAAGCTGTTTGGAAAGTTCTTTATATTAACTGATTATCACAGAAACACTGGCTCTTAGAATCACTTTTACTGTAACCAATCCAACTAATTACACAACACTTATTTCATCAGAGGTTAGACTCCAAACAGTTTAATAATCAATGATTGTCATCACCAATATACAGTTTAACAACCAACATCTAGGTACAGGTTAGATAAAGAAAAATGCTTACCTGAATGCACTGTAAGTTGCTTTGGATGAAAGCAGCTTCTAAGAGTGTGAGTGTGTGTATAACAACTGATGGTATTTTCTCTGGGCTTTTGAGTTACAACAAATGGTCACAACAGCCAAGGAAAAAACTAAGACAGAACTCAAGGGTCAAGAGCCCAACTAAAGCAAACACTGATCTCTAACATGGTTACTTTAAATGAAAACATAAATCAACATCTAAACCTTAGTTAATTCTCAATCAGATCTTCTGTAGACGTCTGACAGAAATAAAGTCAGTCTGGTTATTAATAAGTGGAGCTGGTGATGCTGTTTGTGGGGTTGTTTAATCAGATCTTGAGAGATTTAATGTATTTTATTTCAGTTTATTTTATCTAAGGATGTGTCTGAAGTCAGTTGTAGTTCTAGTGTTTCTCGTTTCTTCAGTAATTCTGTTTGTTAACAGCAGGTGTTCATCACTAATGCTCAATTATCACTCAGTTAATCACTTAATTACTTAATTGCAATGTATATCTTCTTTCAGTGAACTCAACTGAATTAAGTTCAGAGTGCTCATAACTGTTAAGTTTTAAAACTTAAATGGTTTAAGGCAATCGGTTTCCTCAAACGGTTTGAGTAAACCCAACTTGTCATGTTTTTAAGGATATTTGTTTACAGTTATATATTTGTTTACAGTTACTTGTTACGTTACTTGTCGGGTTTTACAGTGTGTTAGTTTTAAAACTTAAATGGTTTAAGGCAATCGGTTTCCTCAAACGGTTTGAGTAAACCTAACTTGTCAGGTTTTTAAGGATATCTGTTTTCTCAAACGGTTTGAGTTAAGTTACTTGTCGGGTTTTACAGTGTGTAATATCCAAATCCGTTAAAGGATTTTTAGGCTGCATTAATTAGGTAAACCGGAAAAGGGAACACTTCCCATAACACCCGATGCACTTGCTACATCATTAGAAGAATGGCATCTACGCTATATATATATAAGGCTATATTACATATTGTAATATTATATAATGTTGTGCGGTATCTGTCACACTTTATGAAGGCTCGTCAGTAGATCACATGTGCGCTGGTTATCTTCAGAGAGCAAGTTACTATGGTTACTTACATACCCTGAAAGTAACCTCCGAAGCTGAGGTTATCCACTCGCTTATCCTCAAACATACCTGGGTATGTCACATAACCTGCTATTTGGAATACCTCCCTGATGTCAGCTTTTGAAACAAGAAATAATCCAAATAATGCTGTTTCTTTGCTTTGAGTCACTAGGCGTGTGAATGGGACTCAACGCAACTCATGTCTAAAAGTCTCATACTCACCATTTGTCACATAGCTCAATCTCATCCCAAAGCCAACTCTCAGGGAAATGTGTACGTGACATGATCTCTTCAGAGTCTGTATAATACATTTCATCATCATCTTCACCTGTTGTAAAATAAAAAATACAAAAATGTGTGAGAATAGACCTTTTAGAGCAGGGGTGTCAAACTCAATTCCTTGAGGGCCGGAGCCCTGCAGAGTTTAGATTCAACCCTAATTAAACAATTAAGTAATGATATATAATGATATGTAATGATATATTATAGTGTGATATAATAATGATATTTTGACAATATATTTACTCCGAGCCAGAATCAGCTCCTCCTCTTCGGTCTTCAAGTTCTTGCTGGTTTTCATTTTGTTGCAGCAGTCCAGGAAGGCCTTGACACACTCTGCCCCATCGACGATGTACGTGGCTCTTCGTTCACAGGTGTAGCCAAGTTTATTATTCCTCATCCCATCAAAACAGCACTGCTTCAGTTCACCAGAGTATTGACCAGCTGAGAAGACAAAGAGGGAAGTAGAATGTGGTGAGAATTACTGGTGGAAAAGATAACATTACCTAAAACGTGAACAGTGACCTAAAAAGAGACACAGGATCTTTAACACAGCAAAAAATAATAATAATAATAATACAAATTGGTCAAAAGATCCTATCTAATTTGAATGGGTAGAGTAAAATTGGAGTAAAGTCCATCTCCTCACCCAGAGTACTAGTGATCTGCAGGAGACTCTCAGATCTTCGTTTTCTCTTTGCAGGGACAGGACATTCAGGCACTAGAGGACAATTCATTTAAATAAATTAGCATACTGTAAAAATCACTCAAAGATGTTGAATAACCAAAGATTCTCAAATGTTCCAAAAAACAGACAAAATGATAAAGTTGGTTGCTTGACTATTTTTTTTTTATTTTTGAGTGCTTAACTCTACAGGTGCTGGTCATATAATTAGAATATCATCAAAAGAATTGACTTATTTAACTAATTCCATTCAAAAACTGAAACTTGTATATTATATTCATTCATTACACACATACTGATATATGATATATATTCAAATGTTTATTTCTTTTAATTTTGATGATTATAACTGACAACTGAGGAAAATCCCAAATTCAGTATCTCAGAAAATTAGAGTATTGTGAAAAAGGTTTAATACTGAGGCACCTGGTGCCACACTCTAATCAGCTAATTAACTCAAAACACCTGAAAGGCCTTTAAATGGTCTCTCAGTCTAATTCTGTAGGCTTCACAATCATGGGGAAGACTGCTGACTTGACAGTTGTCCAAAAGACTACCATTGACACCTTGCACAAGGAGGGCAAGACACAAAAGGTCATTGCAAACGAGGCTGGTTCTTCACAGAGCTCTGTGTCCAAGCACATTAATAGAGAGGTGAAGGGAAGGAAAAGATGTGGTAGAAAAAAAGCGTACAAGCAATAGGGATAACCGCACCCTGGAGAGGATTGTGAAACAAAACCCATTCAAAAATGTGGGGGAGATTCACAAAGAGTGGACTGCTGCTGGAGCCAGTGCTTCAAGAACCACTACACACAGACGTATGCAAGACATGGGTTTCAGATGTTGCATTCCTTGTGTCAAGCCACTCTTGAACAACAGACAGCGTCAGAAGCGTCTCACCCGGACTAAAGACAAAACGGACTGGACTGCTGAGTGGTCCAAAGTTATGTTCTCTGATGAAAGTAAATTTTGCATTTCATTTGGAAATCAGGGTCCCAGAGTCTGGAGGACGAGAGGAGAGGCACACAATCCACGTTGCTTGAGGTCCAGTGTAAAGTTTCCACAGTCAGTGATGGTTTGGGGTGCCATGTCATCTGCTGGTGTTGGTCCATTTTGTTTTCTGAGGTCCAAGGTCAACGCAGCCGTATACCAGGAAGTTTTAGTGCACTTCATGCTTCCTGCTGCTGACCAAGTTTATGGAGATGCAGATTTTATTTTCCAACAGGACTTGGCACCTGCACACAGTGTCAAAGCTACCAGTACCTGGTTTAAGGACCATGGTATCCCTGTTCTTAATTGGCCAGCAAACTCGCCTGACCTTAACCCCATAGAAAATCTATCGGGTATTGTGAAGAGGAAGATGTGATATGCCAGACCCAAGAATGCAGAAGAGCTGTAGGCCACTATTAGAGCAACCTGGGCTCTCATAACACCTGAGCAGTGCCACAGACTGATCGACTCCATGCCACGCCGCATTGCTGCAGTAATTCAGGCAAAATGAGCCCCAACTAAGTATTGAATGCTGTACATGTTGGCCAAGATTTCTAAAAATCCTTTCTTTGTATTGGTCTTAAGTAATATTCTAATTTTCTGAGATACTGAATTTGGGATTTTCCTTAGTTGTCAGTTATAATCATCAAATTTAAAAGAAATAAACATTTTAAAAATATATATCAGTCTGTGGGTAATGAATGAATATAATATACAAGTTTCACTTTTTGAATGGAATTAGTGAAATAAATCAACTTTTTGATGATATTCTAACTATATGACCAGCACCTGTATGTATTGGTAAGTAAATAAATAAATAAAATAAAAATAAATAAACAATAGGACAAACAAAATAGAAAGAAAAACAAATTAGATAAGTTTTTCAGGTATAGTGGCATAGGTTTATTTAACATTTTTTAAGAAATACTACATAAATGGAATAACCAAATGTAAAAATAAAACACTTTATCGTCTTCACTGTATGAATTACATATAAATTGATACATAATAAAGATACAAAAGTGATTGGTTGATTTATACATTGATGGCAACAGTTTATTAGGCTGTCCCTTTAAGAATGAATGCATGGATCTAATATGCGGTTACACATCCAATTTGCTCTGAACTGTTTACACTCACATATGACATAACAGACTGTGTTTAATACTCCACATAATGTGAATTTTGACATAATTGTGTGTGTATTTGACCATTTAAGTGCAATAAGCTGTGAAAGAGAACTGAATTAAAGATCACATGTAACTTGAGAGACGGTGTTCTGACGATTTGTGCTACCCTGTCAGATTTTGCTACCTCCCATTGAAACAGTAGGAAGCACAATGCGACTACAAAAAATGCTGCCCATCAGATTATGTTTTATTAACGTGTACACCTACCCCAACCCTAAACCTACCCTTAAAGTAATGCAAATACAGTAATTATGTGTTGTTTAGCATAAGAAAATTGATGCAATATTAATGTGCGCATGTGCAGTAAGCCCTGGTAGGACAATCTGACGGATGGGATGAAATGTCAGGACACCTCGTATTTGGGCTCATGCTTCGGCTGCGTGTCCATCAGGGTGAGCACTGCATTGAGCATCGTGGCTTAATGTGATTAATAACACTCTAACATGTCAATATCCTTAAGTAGTACAGTTAGGTAAAAAATAAATAAATGTAAAATCGATTTTTTTAATTTGCAAATTGATGCAAATCATCAGAAGATGGAACCAAGATTTATATGTAAATTGTTTTCTTCCCCCACGCCTAGTGTGCATGCAGAATATTTTAGGTTTCCCACCTAGAAATTTTTCATGTTCTGGGAATGTTTTCAGCGGCAAGTTTTATTTTAGTTCCAAGAATGTTCTGCTAAAAGGTAGGATAACATTCTCTAAAAACATTCTAAAAATGTCTATTGATAACTTTGTTAGAACATTATCCTCTAACATTCTAATAAACCTTCACATCACACTAGATATGGATTTAACCTTGCTCAGAAGTCAAATGTTGGTTGAAAGTGAAAACCCAACCTTTGTTTGATGTCAAACTCCAGCGTAAATAACTCCAAAAACCAACATTACCAGCTTCACTTATTATAAACAAGATTTATTTCTGTAATAAATGTAAAAAAGTTCTTATTAAGATTAGCAGAGGTGTTGATGGTTTATTGAAAATAAGTCACCATTATGGTGATCAATACTTAGGCAGTATGACTCTTTTTAATGTTACTTTTTGTTTAACTGCTGTAACTATATTTGTTACGGTGAAAACAGTGAGCGAAAACTGCCATCAGGTGACGTTGGTTACTTGGTGATGTTAAAAATTTCATAATTTAATGATCTGATCAACTGGTTTGCTTACTATAGCGAATGTGTTGCAACACACAAGATCCTGCAGATTTTTATCATATATATTTTTGTCTGTTATTTTAAAATTTTATTGTTCATGAACCACAGAGATCTCAAGAATTAGTTAATGAATCTCAACAATGGTGATATGCTTCATGCCGCAATGCATTCTGGGTGCCATGGATGAGTTTTGTATGATGTACCCAGAATACATTGCAGCATGAAGCATGTCACCATTATAGAGATTTATACACTGAATCTTGATGTTTGTGTGACAAAGAAAAGTATTTTTTTTCAAATTCCTGAAATTATCTGCTTAAGATTCAGCTGGGTCTCAGCCTGTTGTGCCATTGAGTCACTTTAATAAATAATATGCAACTAGCACCACACATTAGATTGGGTGAAACCAGGTAACCAGACCACATATGTGGTGATGTTTTAATCATCAGCAAATAACCAACATCATCTAACCACATGTTCTCTTGCGGTTTTGCCATAATAAAAATCATAGCAGCTAAAAAACAACACTGACAAGTCAAGTGTCAAATTACACAACTAAAGCCAACACTTACCACCATTATGGTGACATTAAACCAAACTATTACTTTTAAACAGACATCAACATCAAAACCTCTGCTTAAATCTTAATTAGAATGTTAGCGGATAATGTTCTAATAACGTAATTAATAAACATTTTTAGAATGTTTTTAGAGAATGTTATCCTATCTTTTGAGAGAACATCCTGGGAACAAAAATAAAACTACCCGCTAAAAACATTCTTAGAACATTTTTAAAACAAAAAAATTCTAGCTGGGTTTGCACATCTCTTTTTTTCAATATCCACCAAGACAAGTGTATGACCTCATAAGAAAGCACACCCCTGTGACACCTAAAGCAAGCAAACAGCTAGACCCCCTCACATGTAACTATACCGTGGACAACCATCTTGTTACTCCATTACATCTCTCCAACCACTGTTTTTTCTTCAGTTCTCTCTGTCACTTTCCCTTCATGCTGACCACTGAAACTCTCCTGGTCATCTTTTGCCATAAACTCCACATTCTCTCTCCCTGACATACTTCTCCTCTGTAGTTTCTGCATCCCTTTCCCACACTAACCACTTTTCTTCTTGATGTCACTGAAGCAACTGATATACTGTGTTCATAATATCTGCCCTATCTAACATTTGATACTCTCCAGCACCTGATCCCTTTCCAACTTCTGAGATCTCACTAACATTGCTACCTGCTCAGACTTACATCAACACATCTCTCCCTACTGGCATCTTTCCCAATGCATTTAAGAAGGATAGGTAACCACACTGCTTAAAAGAGACTTGTAAGAGTTGCGTTCAATCAGCTTTCCACTTTTCTCTCATTGAACAAGCTACTTAAAAGCAACCATTCTGGCCTCAAAAGTGGGCATGCTATGGAGATCCCACCCTGCTGTCTGTTGCTGAAACTCTTCAACTGACAAGAGAAGAGTACTAGAGTACTATCATGGGTAAAAAAAAAAAAAAAAAAAAAAAAAAAACAATTCCTAGATTGCATTTTGCCAGTGTTGATTAACTGGGAAAATACCAGAAGTGGCACATTCCATGGACAAGAATCCATGAAAAGCATTATTAGACCATTTTCTAAGGCTGCACAAAATATTGAAACCATTTAAATTTCATAATAAAGCATATTGCTATTGTTAATTCACAAAGGCTGTGATTCAATTAAATAAATATGCGCTGCGAGTTTACTATGCGCTTTATTTCTATGCGTATGGGTCACATGAATCTCAGAGCGGCTCTGTTCACAAAAAATGTTGCTCCACACAAACAGTTATCATTTACATGCGCAGACCATCTCAAACTTCATCTCTGCATATGCTGTGAGTCTGAGCAGAGGTGGACAGTAACAAAGTACATTTACTTGAGTATTGTACACTGTAAAACCCGACAAGTCACAGTAACTCAAACCGTTTGAGTAAACAGATTGCCTTTACTTAAACCATGTAAGTTTTAAAACTTTGCAATTATGTAATCAAGTGATTAATTAAGTGCTGATTGAGCTTTAGTGATGACCAGCTGCTGTTAACAAACATCATCACCAGCTCCACTTATTAGTAACCAGACTGACTTTATTTCTGTCAGACGTCTACAGAAGGTCTTATTGAGAATTAACTAAGGTTTAGATGTTGATTTATTGTTTCATTTGAAGTAACCATGTTAGAGATCAGTATTCGCTTATTTGTAGTAGCAGTATTTGCAGTAGTTCGGCTCTTGACTTCTGTCTTAGTTTTTTTTTCTTCTGGTTGTTGTAACTATGTGTTTTTGAAACATGTTTGTTATAAATTAAAAACCCATGGAAAATATTATCAGGGATTGGTTGTTATACAGCATATTGGTGATGACAATCATGAAGCTGTTCAGAGCCCAAAAACTGACTAAACAGGTGTTTTATAATTATTTTGATGATTACAATGAGAACCGTTCAAAGAGCCAGTGGTTCTGTGAAAATCAGTTAATAGAAAGGACTTTCCAAACACTTTGCGCACATACAGCTTTCTTCTTGGCAGCAATTAGTTACACACTGACATCAATAATCAGAATATAAATCTCAACAATGGTGACGAAAAAAAAAAAAAACATGCTGCCTTGCATGCTGGGTACTTTTTTTATGGTCACCATTGTTGAGGTTCATATGCTGATTAGTGATGTCTGTGTGTGACTAATTGAAATAATAGAAAACCAAACTGTTTGGAAAGTCATTTATATTAACTGATTATCACAGATAATCACTGATCTTCGAATCAGTTTCACTATAATCAATCCAGCTAATTATACAACACATATTTCAACAGAGATTAAACTCCAAACAGTTCAATAATTGATGATTATCATCAATGTACAGTATAACAACGAACACCTAGGTACAGGTTAAGTAAAAAAAGAATGTTATGCTGAAGGCAGTTTAAGTTGCTTTTTGATAAAAGCAGCTTCTAAATGTGTGCGTCCATGTGCGCTCGCGCATATATATATATATATATATATATATATATATATATATATATATAAAAAACACCTGATGATGTTTCTTCTGGGCTTTTGAGTTACAACAAACATGTTTTAGAAACATATTGTTACAACAGCCAGAAAAAAACTAAGACAGAATTCAAGGGTCAAGAGCCCAACTAAAGCAAACACTGATCTCTAACATGGTTACTTCAAATGAAACAATAAACATCTAAACCTTAGTTAATTCTCAAGAAGATCTTCTGTAGACGTCTGACAGAAATAAAGTCAGTCTGGTTATTAATAAGTGGAGCTGGTGATGCTGTTTGTGGGGTGATTTAATCAGATCTTGAGAGATTTAATGTATTTTATTTCAGTTTATTTTATCTAAGGCTGTGTCTGAAGTCAGTTGTAGTAGTTCTTGTGTTTCTCTTTTCTTCAGTGATTCTGTTTGTTAACAGCAGCTGTTCATCACTAATGCTCAGTCAGCACTTAGTTAATCACTTAATTACTTAATTGCAAAATTTCAAAACTTACATGGTTTAACCCAAGGCAATCTGTTTACTCAAATGGTTTGAGTTAAGTTACTTGTCGGGTTTTACAGTGCAATGAGGCACAAACCCTCACTCTCCAAAATCATCATGTCTGCTAAATGCATGCAAATGTAAAAGACCTGGTGACAACTTGACCCTTCCTTGCCTATGTATGACAAATTATGACAAAGTGATATATTAATAAAAATAAAAATAAAAAACGTTTAGAATACTAGTTTTGAACTAAAAGCATTCTCTATATATCCCCATATATAAAGCATGTATATTTTAGCTAAAAAAGAAAGAAAAAAAACCTGTTCTGGAGTTGGTTCCTCCTGCAGTGTTGGACTCAAACATCAGACCTGCATCAGTGAAAACCCCCATACTGTCCCTCCCACCTCCTGCTGTACAGCCGATGTCATGCTTCTCTATGACTTCCCAGATCTAAAAGTGTAAAAATACATCAGTTAGATACATTTTATGCAATAAACTGTCATGAACTGTTTTCCCTATGAAATGAAGATCCTTCACCTGAGTCTGAGTGAGTCTGTTCTTGTTAAGGACTTGCAAAGCCTTGTCAACCACCACCAGACCAACTTTAGCTCCAGGATCTCCAGTTATCTGCAGCTTGACCTGATCTCCTGTGCCATAGGAATTCTTCTTTTCCTTCACCTTAATCTGGAGCTGTTATTAAAACAAGAGATGGTGTTTCAGAAAAACAGACCTAGTTGGCACATCAGCTGCATTTTGTGATGGTTCACTCACTGTTCCCATGCACGTGTCCTTCACATCGACCCAGACTGAATCAGACACTACCTCAGATGAGTCCACATAGTAATAAGCCACAAAGCGGAAAGATGGCATCATGTCTTTGGTTACAGGCAGAGACAGAGCCACTAGAGACTGTTCTTTCCTCTTAAACCTCTCTACTTTTACAATCTGACCTTTACTTAAGATCTGAAAATGAAGCAGATGAGTTAAAAGCATTTGAAACATTCATACAGTTTCAAACACAAGCTGTTGTAGTGCAGCTGAATAAGAAATAATCATAATCTTTACCATGTATGTGTAGTCTTGATCTTTGAATCCTGGACTTTGTCCAGTGTTCAGATAGACTGTCATTGAATCACCGATCTGAAGCTCTGCAGCATCAATGCCGATGTGCAGGTAGTTTTTAGAGCCGCCTTTGGTCTCGTAGGCCTGAGCTGTCATCTTCCTCACTGCCTGCTGTTCATCTTTTAATTGTGGATCTTTGGTCTTTGCCTGGAATTAAACAATATATTGTTTTCTGCTGTGCAGTGTACAATATGCTCTATTCATTATTTAATATCTGTTAACTTATCTATTTTATACTCAATCACAAGGGAAACTGACTGAACATCAGTGCTGTTATGATGGCAGGTCTTACAGTGATCTCCAGTGTTGGAGATCCTCCCGGAGTGTTGACAGTAACCTTCGCAATGCCATTGGCTCTTGTTCGACCTCTGACCTCTTCAGGATTGACCTCCACTTCCACATTTTCAGCAGGTGTTTGGTCAGGATTTGTTATGTAAACTTATATAAAACCCAGACCAAAAATTTATTAAACCATTTCACAGTTTCTACAACCATTCAGTCTCTTAACTTTAGTTAACAGGGGCTTTAACTGTAAATCAGTTTTGGTAGATTTCCAGGATGAGATGTTGTAATATTAACAGTAAATTATCACTGCAGACGTCAATGTCAAAAATATAAGAAGTGCTTTATGCAAATGACACATGGAAAATGCCAGGCAGCAGCCAATCGCAGTGGGGTTTAGGTAGTGAGGTCTGTCATGAGTGTTTCAAAATCTGCAGACTGTGCTGGAGTTTCCTCTTGATTTAGTTCATAAATCATATTACTAACATATTACTATATTTCATTCAGATGTCAAATGCAGTTTGAATGCTTTAATTGTATTGTATGCATTTAAAGAATTTCTGCATTTTATTTCTCTTCTAGTAGACTGTAGTTTATAGTTTCATTTCAAAGCGGCTCGCAATCAAGAAAGGCTATGTGTGAGGCTGACAGAGATGCACTGTTTAATGTGTTTGAGGTGTACTGTTTTCCATAATGCATAACTTACATTTCACAGGTATATTCTCCATCTGTAAATGTTAAAAACATGGAAATATTGCCATTTTGCTGTCAGAAGTGCATGAGTTTTTGCTTTGCGATTCTCCACTAAACTCAACAGACTTCATTTATAACAAGCGTAGTGAGCATTCACGTCAAACAGACAGAGCTCAGTGAAATAGGAGCACTAACTTTGACTAAAATATGAATTTTGCTGAAATATTTGTAGCTGGAAAATAATTGTGACATATATATAATTTTAAACCTAAAAGTAAGTTTATTTATGATAGCACTAACCAGAGGTGGGACTTTCAAGTCACAAGCAAGTCTTCAAGTCATATCCCAAGACCTCAAAGGGTTAAAGTTAATGATATAATTAAGTGACTAATTAAGTGATGATTGTGTATTAGTGATGAACACCTACTGTTAACATTCAACATCACTGAAGAAAAGAGATACACAAGTTTGAGTTGGGCTCTTGAGCCTTTCAACAGTTTTGATAAATTTGCTTCTAAGCGAATGCATAATTGTTTCATAGCAAACATTTGTTCAATGCTGAAACAAATCTTTAACTAGCAGGTAACTTATGCTTTTGATGACTATATGATCTCGATTTAAATTTATTTCTTATTTTAAAAAAAAAGAGTGATATGTTATTATGTAAATGCCACCACAATGCTTCAATATTAAGGGGGAAAAAAAACGGTGTTTAGGATTAGGCATTTAGCCATGAACATTTATCATATGATCCTCAACAGTGGTGACAAATAATTATTCATACTGCAGTGCATTATGGGAGTTTTTCGTGTATTGCAACATTGTAGAGATTCATATGCTGGTTCTTGATATCTGTGTGTCTAAAAGCACTGGAGTTCAAATTTCTGTATATGCTACACAGATTTGAAATTCATTCTCCGTAAATATTAGAGCAGTATTTTTAACCTAAACTTATGAAAAAAAAAAAAAAAAAAAAAAGCTATAGGATGACCACAATCACACCAGCTCATTGTGATTATACATTTATTGTGTGTCACTGAACTCTCTTCTCTGCAACACCACATACAGAGAGAGATCTAGCACAAGTCAAGAGTCAAGAGCACAACTAAATCAAACACTGATCTCCATGATGGTGACATCATTTTAACCAATAAAACATTAACATCTGATCCTCTGTAATTCTGAATAACAGCAGGTGATCACCACTAATGCACAATCATCATTTAATTAGTCACTTAATTATCTCATTAACTTTAACTCTTTGAGGACCTGGGATATGACTTGTAGACTTGCTTTTGACTTGAAAGTCCCACCTCTGGCACTAACTGTAAAGTGTAATGGGGTAATCAAAATAACCTTTTTACTCAATTAGTCGGTGTTATCTATTTTCATTTTTGTTTTTAGAAGGCAAAATTAAAATGTTTAATCCTAATACCACAGGTGGGACTTGGGATATGACTTGAAGACTTGCTTGTGACTTGAAAGTCCCACCTCTGAACAATGCTGTCTAATAGCCCAAATATCTCTTTAACTTCACTATAGTTTGCCAACATACAAGCTAACAATATGTTTTTAGCAAACTTTCTTAAACATGCAAATAAAATTTGTGAATAATACAAATTTTCAAAATTCAGAAGTCTTCAGCTCTACCTGTCTGAATCTGTACAACTTCTAAAAGGCGTGCATGTGTGCCATCATATTGAGGAGGGGCAAAACTTAACTTACACCTGAGTCCGTTTCAAAATGCCTAATTGTACGAGGCCTTGACGTTGTTTTTTCTGAGACCTGAAGCCTTTTAATCTGAGGCATGATGCCTTTTTGTCATATGACTGAGGTCTGAGGATGTCCTAAAACGTTCACCGTACTCTCGAGACCCCTTCCCTACCGAGACACTGAAGGGCATTCCAGGTTTGAAGAAGTGTGGTGTTTTTTTGAAGTGGATGGTGTACGGTGACGTCACAATCTGAATGCCTCTCCTTTCTGCTTCCACCATTTCACTGCCTGAAACACACGATTAGCTTCTCATACACACACACATATGCAGGTAAACGTGCATACAGATCTGTTGAGTCTTACCACTTTCTGTTAACAGATTGACTGAAACATAGATTGATCGTCCAACCAGCTGGTTAATGTTTGGAAAGGTCTTAGTGATCATCTGATTGGTCAGTTCTGCAGTACCCTCTCCTTTCATGATCTATTCATATATGAGAAACACAGCAACATCAGTCCACAAGATACAGTAAAAAGCTATTTAACCACTTAAATTGTCCTCCAGGTGCATAGCCATGGGAACATATTTAATCTGGAGGGGTGGGGCTTTGTGAAACAATATATATTTTCCTTTAATATTTATATTATTTTTAAGGAGATTTTACGGAATATTAACATCGCTGATACATGAAATTTACGGTCAGTGTTGGCGAATTCTCTCATCAAACAACATAGTGCAGATGTAAATGTGATATAAATAAGAGATTAATTCATCATACACTGCAGACAACATCACTGAATATAACAGCTTTTTAGAGTGCTTACACTCACGTTAGACTGAATTCAATGTTATTATTTGATCATGTAAATGTTCTTTGCTCGCAGTATAATTTGCTTGCTGTTTGAATAATCGTGGACATGCAGAGTTATAGTTAAAATTAAAATGTATTTTTATTACACATGATCAGGTTAAAAACAAATTCAGTCTTATTAAAATATGTTATGTCATAATATGGTAGCCTACTTGCCTAAAACTTTATGATGTGTATAGTAAATAGATTACATTAGGCTACAGTGGTTTGAGCACGTTTGACCAGAGACTAGAGCGCAATTAAAGAGCTGTGCTTATGTGATTGATGGTGGTCATCTTGAGAAGTGAGAAAGCTTCAGAAAATGGCTCATAAAAAGAACGAGGACGTGAATGGATTTTACAAGTCGGAATGTAAAATTATGTAACATTTCACATGAAAGTCTGTTAGTGTGAGGGGTAGATGCGCTGCAAGATGCCCAAGAAAAATAAAACCGCACTAGGCTATATATTTCTGGTCAGTTTAATAAATAATTAATCACAAAACTATCAAAAAAAAAAATGAATCATCTTGGCGAGGATCGAGGGGCACAAGGAAAATCTCAGACCTGGTCCGTGGCGGAGGGTGCTACAGCACCCACAGCACCGGTAGTTCCCACGGCCATGTCTAGGTGAGGAGAAATTATATTGATCCCAACAGGCGAGATGTTCAAGGTCTCTCACCTCAACTTTTTGCAGAGATGCAGGAATACTTGTTTTCTTCTCATCTTCCATCACACCAAATACTACAAACGCATTTCCATCCACCTTCTGTCCAAACAGGTACCTATAAAAGCACATCCAATCTCTCCTGTAAAACTGAATGATGATGACTGTCCCTGATCCACATCCACTTCATTACATAGAAAAAGAGCAGCTTGGACTTTTTATGTTCCGAAGAAGATGGAAAGGAGCCATTTTCAGAGGTGGGAAATCCAGGGGCCAAAGAGTAAAAGTCCTGCCATATTTTTGCTCCACTCATGAACTCAGCAGCTGATTTCACCAGAGGAACCAAGTCATTCCTTCCAAGTCACAAACGAGTCTCAAGTTAAATCCCAAGTCCTCAAAGAGTTAAAGTTAATGAGATAATTAAGTTACTAATTTAATGAAGATTGTGCATTAGTGATGAACACCTGCTGTTAACAATCAACATCACTGAAGAAAAGAGAAACACAAAAACTACAACTGACTTTAAGCACAGCCTAGTATTAAGAAGAAAAAAAAAGTTTTTTTTGTGGATATAATCTCACCAACTCATTGCGACTATACGGTCATTGTACATCACTGAGCTCTCTTCTTCACAACACCACATACAGAGCTACAGAGAAAGATCTAGCACAACAAGTCAAGAACAGCATTTCCAGCTTCACTTGTTACTTACCAGACTGACAGAAATTCTTATTGAGAATTAACAAGGTTTAAATCTAATGTTTGTTTCATTTGAAGTTACCATACTGGTGATTAATGTTTCCATTAGCTGGGCTATTAACTCTTATTACAGCTAATTCTTTTTTATTGGCTGCTGTGATGGGGATGATTTATCAAACACATTTGCAGTAACAAAGACAAAATGACTTCAGCTGATAATAGTCAACTATTAACAGTCGCTAATGTCACTTGATTGTAATAATTGTGTTGTGCCAATAATATAATTCGATTCAATATGATCATTCCACACTACATGTGGGCCAGATCTGGGATGACAATATGTTGCTATCTGGGTTTGATCTGACCTTTAAAATTATCTTTAGTTGGGTTTACCCAGTGATGTCAGATTGATGCAGTCATATCAGTGTTTTCACTCATCAAACATACAATAAATACAAAGAAGCAGAACGTATTTTGTCTTACTTTGCTTCAATGTCGACTGTCAGACTCTCATCACGCACATAGAAGAATGACTTACTGGGCTTTAATTTCACTTCAAATGTTGGAAGCACTAAAATCAAACCAGGCACACAAATAAGTAAATACATTTGTTGACTTATCATATTCTTACACGACAAGATTTTGTAGACACAGGTCTTACCATATTCTTTGACCTCAAAGTCTGCAGTAAAGTTCTTCTGTGGAGTGTCTGAGAACAGTGTGACCACCTTCCAGATCCCAGAGCTGAAACATAGACAACGTACACACTGTAGCTAAATTCATTTGTCAATTAACCATTTAGAGCTCATTCTTGTTCTGTACACACACAGTGCAGTAATTTAGGGGAGTGAAAACTGCATCCTACAACGGAACTGAATTTTGTCATTTATGTTGCCAAATCTTACTAGAAAAAAAGAACTAGCACACAATAAAATTAAATCCAGACATGTTATATTTTGTAAATACACCATTTACGAAAATATAGTGCCCCACACCTGCCTATTTTATTAACTCCATAAATTGTATTGAATTTAGAGCTAAGCTGAAACAACCAGAGGTGGGACTTTCAAGTCACAAGCAAGTCTTCAAGTCATATCCCAAGACCTCAAATGGTTAAAGTTAATGAGATAATTAAGTGATTAATTAAGTGATGATTGTGCACCACCTACTGTTAACAATCAACATCACTGAAGAAAAGAGAAACACAAGAACTACAACTGACTTTAAGCACAGCCTTGGATGAAATCAATTGGAAGAAAAAAAAAAAAACTTCATCAAGAATCAGTGTGAGCATCACAACAATGGTGACCATCAAAAAAGCATGTTATAACCAATAAAAACTCATAATTTTTGCCGTTTTTATGTGACTTTTTAGTATTTAGTTTTGTGATGTTCAGAGTTGATCTGTTTATCTGAATATGCTGTTTGTCACCGTTGTTGAGATTCATACACTGATTCTTGATGTCTGTGTGTGCCTAAAATAATGAATCTTGAAAAAAAAAAATCAAAAAATTTTGCAAGGGACCCTTACAAAATGTATAGCAGATGCAGACTTTTTCACTGTGGTATCAAAAGTTGTTATATTCAATCAAGGAAACATAATTCAGAGAAAAGACTCTGAGTGAGTTCAGTGATTCAGGTCACATAACGATTACATTAAAACATAATCATCACAACCCGATGACTTTTACTCTTGGTTTATCTGTCTGTTATAACTCAGTTATATCAGCCAAACAAAATTTAACGTTAAAAAGTCAAGGGTCAAGATCCCAACTAAAGCAAACACTGACCACTATAATGGTGACACACAAATTGTGATTTTCTCGTTTAGTGATTCTGCTTGTTAACATCAGGTGTCTTCAATAATGGTCAATCATCACTCAATTAATCACCTAATTATCTCATTAACTTTAACACTGCTTCAGTGTTACTTTTAACACTACTTCGGTGTCTATATTTGTCCACACTCAGAGTGTTAAATTAACACTGGGGATTTTGCTGTGTAGAATAAACATATGCCAGGACTTTTACTTTCTGATCCCTGGACTTTATACCTCTGCCAAATGCTGGGTCAAAATAACCCAACCGCTGGGTTAAATTTAACCCAGCATTTTCTAGAATGTATCATTGGAACTAGGTTCTAGCTCACATGTGCTCTGGGTGTGCTAGCAATGAGATCATGCCAATAATGTGGTAATTCTTGAAGCAAACTGTTGCCTGAAGCATGGTTAGATTCACTGTTTTGGATCGCTGCATTTAATCTGATAATGCAAGAAAAGAAGTGTCGTGGGGAAGTCGTGGCCTAATGGTTAGAGAGTCGGACTCCCAATCGAAGGGTTGTGAGTTCGAGTCTCGGGCCGGCAGGAATTGTGGGTGGGGGGAGTGCATGTACAGTTCTCCTTCCACCTTCAATACCATGACTTAGGTGCCCTTGAGCAAGGCATCGAACCCCCAACTGCTCCCCGGGCGCTTCAGTTTGGTCTTGAGCCTTTTAGCAGTTTTGCTAAATTTCCTTCTAAGCAATTGCATTATTGTTTCACAGCAAACATTTGTGCAATGCAGAAACAAATCTTGAACTAGCAGGTAACTTATGCTTTTGATGATTGTGTGATCTTGATTTAAATTTCTTGATTATTCTTTAAAAAAAGAGAGTACTCTCATTACACAAATGCCAGCATAATGCTTCATTATTAAGAAAAAATGACACGTTAGGGTTAGGCATTTAGCCATGAACATTTATCATATGATCCTCAACAGTGGTGAATATAATTATTCATACTGCAGTGCATTATGGGAGTTTTTCATGTATTGCAACATGAAGCATTCTGTTGATTGTCACCATTGTAGAGATTCATATGCTGGTTCTTGATATCTGTGTGTGTCTAAAAAGCACAAAGTTCAAATTTCTATATGTGTTATACAGATTTAAAATGAATTCTCTGTAAATATTATTGCAGTACTTTTTGTTGGCCGTTGTTTCACCTGGATGATTATTCAAAACCTAAACATATGAAAACAAACAAACAAAAAAATATTATTTTAAATATAATCAAACCAGCTCATTGTGACTATATGTCCTTTGTATATCACTGTTCTCTCTTCTATAACACTACATACATAGCTACAGAGAGAGATCTAGCACAGTAAGTCAAGGCTCAAGAGCACAACTGAAGCAAACACTGATCTCCATGATGGTGGCATCATTTTAACCAATAAAACATCAACATCTGATCCTCTGTAATATTCAATAACAGCAGGTGTCCATCACTAATGCACAATCATCATTTAATTAGTCACTTAATTATCTCATTAACTTTAACCCTTTGAGGACTTGGGATATGACTTGAAGACTTGCTTGTGACTTGAAAGTCCCACCTCTGCTGCTCTGTGTGTGTGCACTTCGGATGGGTTAAATGCAGAGCACGAATTCTGAGTATGGTTCACCATACTTGGCTGAATGTCACGTCACTTTCACTTTCACTTTATGTGCGATAGACTAAACAGACAGTAGCACATGCAGCAGCGACAGCTTCCTAATGCCTGTCTAGTGCGGCTTTTTTTTTTTTTTTTTTTTTTTTTTTTTTAGGGAGTGCTGTAGACCTACTTGTAATAAAATGAAAGTACAATAGACAAATGACATTAAGATAATATAAGTATAATTCTATAGTCAACACTTTTCACGACTAGTTAATCTTGACAGCTGTAATATTAAAAACGTTGTAAAAGATTTTAAAAGAGCTCCACATGTAATTCTTATTTCATTTAAAAAGATGTTAGCCAGTCATAAGAATGGGCTTTTCCATTGAAGTCTGACAGCAGACACGCCCTTCAAACTGAGCGTTTGAAGGGCTAAGAAAAGGGCTAAGAAAACGGCCTTTTATCTCTAAATTATTACTTTTGTTATGTAAAAGTCACACTTACATTGTAATTGCACCTCAGGAAACATTATAAAAAAAAAAACAGAAAATGCAGGTCATAACTTTAAAATAGATGATAACAAGACCATGAGCAGGATGACATTCACTGTAAAAAGTGATACTCTATATTTACTCAATAAAATTGTGGCAACAGATTACAAGCAATATTATTTAATTAAATTTAACACATTAGAATTAATTTGAATTAATGAAATGAGATGCTTACAAGCAATCATGAGTAAAATAACATGAAAAAAATAAGTAAAATATATACAAAAATATTGGTTTTGTTGGACAAAAAACGAGAAGCACCTGGCTGCAGCCTGCATATAGAGGCGGGGTTGCACATGTTAACCCGCCCCATACCTACTCTGATTGGTTCGATCGTCTTTCATGGGCGTACATGATAGGAGATGTGTGCTTAGTTGGTGTACACTGTTAAAAATAATACACTATATTTACTTAAAATTGTGGCAAAAAGAGTACAAGCGATATTATTAAATAAATTTAACACATAAGAATTCATTAGAATTAATCAAATGAGATGCTTAGAAATTAACCATTCAAAATGAGTCAAATAGCACAAAAAAAAAAAAAAAAGTTTAAACAAAACAAAACAAAACAAAAAAACATTTCTTTGAGAAAGAAAAACAAAACACTATGCTAATGAATACTATGTTATGCATACCAGGCCAGTAGTTGGCGATTAAGAAACACAGTGCAAAAATGTAATTCACAAATTCATGTTTTTGTTGCTTACATGGAGATGATAGAGGCATCGTGTTCTAAAGCCTATGTTTTCAAGACCCCAAAACAGAGTTATTGAAGACACCTGATGTTAACAAACAGAATCACTGAAGGAGCATAATCTACATTTTGGTTACCATTACAGTGGTCAGTGTTTGCTTTAGTTGGGCTTTTGACCCTTAAACTTTTAAACGTTTTTTTGGTTGCTGTAACTGTGATACAGCAGTTAGACAAGCCAATATACAATAAGATCAGCTGGTGTTGTTTGTTTTGACATCATTTGATCTGGATTTCTGAGTTGGTTGTGTCTTATCAACAACAGGCGTCCTGTAGTTGTAAAGTATAAGGTCTGATTATTAGAAGCATTTCTGATCAAAACATAAAAAAAAAGTTCTTTCATTTAGGCACACAGACATCAAGAATCAGGCTGAGAACCTCAACAATGGTGACCATCAAAAAGCATGTTGCACTGCATTCTGGGTGCCACCAATCAAAACTCATTTATGGCTCCCCTCATGCTTTGTGGCATGAATAAATTATGAGATGAATTGTCTTAGATTTATTCTTAATATTTTCTTAATATATTCTTAATATTTTCATGCAATTTTTAGTAGCTTGTTTTGTGATGCTTACAGTTCATCTGATAATCTGAATATGCTGTTCGTCACCATTCTTGAGATTCATACGCTGGTTCTTGATGTCACTGTGTGCCTAAAAGAAGGTTCCCCTTCCCCACTACAATTTTTTTCTTAATCAGAATTCTTAAACTCTGGATTTTACAGGAAATATCAGGTCTTCTATTGTTGAATTACAGGGCCTGCTATATTGATTGTTAATTTAACTCAGAGAACAGGCTCTATTTATTAACACTCAGGCCAAACAATGGTTATGTAAAGTCATAACCAACACCACTGTCTAGCTGTTATAATCCAGTTACAACAGCCATACAAAATGTTAATATTAAATAATATTAAAAAGTCAAGGGTCAAGAGCCCAACTAAAGCAAACACTGACCACTATAATGGTAACCCTATAAATTTACCATTTTCTCCTTCAGTGATTATGTTTGTGAACTTTAGATGTCTTCAATAACTCTGTTTTGGGGGACTGAAGACACAAACTTCTGAACATGATGCCTGTATCATATCTATTTAAGCAACAAAAATGTGAATTTGTAAAAAAGTTGACGTCACGTGCATGCATATAATGTTTTCACAGGGTGTTTCATGATCACCAACTATTGGCCTGGCATGTATAACATAGTATTCTTTAGCATAGTGTTTTTTGTTTGTTTGTTTGTTTTTTCAATGAAATCAATATTTTTGTATAAATTTTACTTAATTTTTTTCATGTTCTTCTACTCATTTTGAATGGTTGCTTGTAAGCATCTAATTAGATTATTTCTAATTAATTCTAATGTGTTAAATTTAATTAATTATATTGATGTAAAATTTTAAACAATTTTATTGAGTAAATAAAGTGAATCATTTTTTACAGTGTTGTTTCTTATAAATTATTAAATCTTGTCCAGAATTAAATACACTGTAAAACATTATTCACTTTATTTACTCAATAAAATTGTGTCAACAGATTACAAGCAATATTATTAATTAAATTTAACACATTAGAATTAATTAGAATTAATCAAATGAGATGCTTACAAGCAACCATTCAAAATGAATAAAATAACATGAAAAAAATTAAGTAACATTTACACCAAAATATTTGTTTCGTTGGACAAAAAACAAGAAGCACCCAGCTGCAGCCTGCAGATAGATATGTGGTTGCACGTGTCACCCCATCACATAGCTTTAGTTGGTGATCAAGAAACAGTGCAAAAACATAATACGCATGCACATGCCTTTTTCACAAATTCATGTTTTTGTTGATTACATGGAGATGATACAGGCATCGTGTTCAAAAGCTTATATTTTCAAGCCCCCAAAACAGAGTTATTGAAGACACCTGATGTTAACAAACAGAATCACTGAAGGAGAAAAATCAATAGTTTGGTTACAATTATGGTGGTCAGTGTTTGCTTTAGTTGTGCTCTTGATCCTTAAACTTTTAAACAGATTTTTTTTTTTTTTTTTTGGTTGCTGTAGTTGTGATACAGCAGCAAGACAAGCCAAGAAAGAATGAGATCATCATCATCATTTGACCTGAATTTCTGTTTTGGGTGTGTCTTACCGATAACAGGCATCCTATGGTTGTACAACATAAGGTCTTGTATTTTCCACATAATCAGAGAGATTCTTAGAAGCACTTCTGAAGAAAACATTTGTAAAAAAGTGGAAACTCTTTCATTTAGGCACACAGACATCAAGAATCAGCCTGAGGACCTCAACAATGGTGACCATCAAAAAGCATATTACACTGCATTCTGGGTGCCACCAATCAAAACTCATTTGTGGTTCCCATTATGCTTTGCTGCATGAATAAATTATGAGCTGAATTGTCTTATATTTATTCTTACTATTTTCTTTTATTTTTACTTTTTTATGCAATTTTTTTAGTTTGTAGTAAATGAGTTCAGATATTCAGATCACATGATGATTATGTAAAATCATAACCAACACCATCTTTACTCTTAGCTTGTATAGCTGTTATAACTCAGTTACAACAGCCATATAAAATGTAACATAAAAAAAATCAAGGGTCAAGAGCCCAACTAAAGCAAACACTGACCACTATAATGGTAACCAATAAATTTACCCTTTTCTCCTTCAGTGATTCTGTTCATGAACTTTAGGTGTCTTCAATAACTCTGTTTTGGGGGCCATAAGACACAAGCTTTTGAACATGATGCCTGTATAATATCTATGTAAGCAACAAAAATGTGAATTTGTAAATAGGTTGACATCATGTGCATGCATATAATGTTTTCGCAGGGTGTTTCATGATCGCCAGCTACTGGCCTGGCATGCATAACATAGTATTCTTTAGCATACACTGTAAAAAATTCAGAGGTGTATAATCCAGGGGTCAGAAAGTAAAAGTCCTGCCATATGTTTATTCCAACCAAATCCCAAGTCCTCAAAGAGTTAAAGTTAATGAGATAGTTAAGTGACTAATTCAGTGATGATTGTGCATTAGTGATGAACACCTGCTGTTATTGAGAATCACAGATGATCAGATGTTGATGTTTTATTGGTTAAAATTATGCCACCATCATGGAGATCAGTGTTTTTTTAGTTGCACTCTTGACTCTTGACTTCTTGTGTTAGATCTCTCTCTGTAGTGCTTCATGTGCGGATATAAAGCAGAAAGATCAGTGCTGTATTGTGAGCAGCTGTTAGTTGTTTTTATTTGGTGCGATCACTGGCCTGATTAAATTGAAAGTGACTTTATACTTTTATGTTTAAGTTCTGAACAATCAATTCTATAAAACTACAGCATGCAAAGAAATCTACTATATGAAATTCATATATATATATCAGAGCTCCAGTATGATTTAGACACACAGAGACATCAAGAACCAGCATATGACAATCAACAAAATGTTTCATGCTGCAATGCCTGCTCGGTAACACCATAGTAAAAACTCTCATCATGCACCGCAGTATGTATAATTATTGTCACCACTGTTGAGGATCATATGATAAGCGTTTATGTCTAAAAGCCTGAGGTGTTATAGTTTATCTTTTCTTCCAATATTTAAGCATTATAGTGGCAGCTGTTTGATATGACTTTTTTGTACAGTTGCATAGTAGGTGATTTAAATGATTTAAAAGCAGAAAGGGTAAGAAACGCTGCTACCTAAAGCTTTTAATTAAATGCAAATATTAGTAATGCATAAAAGCTTGATGTGAAACAATATTGCAATTGTTTAGAAGCAAACTGCTTTGAATTGTTAACAGGGTCAAGAGCACAACTAAAGCAAACACTGATCAACGTCTGATCCTCTGTTATTCTCAATAACAGCAGGTGTCCATCACTAATGCACAATCATAATTTAATTAGTCACTTAATTATCTCATTAACTTTAACTCTTTGAGGACTTAGGATTTGATTTGAGACGTGCTTGTGACTTGAAAGGAATGGCTTGGTTCCTCTGGTGAAATCAGCTGCTGAGTTAATGGTTGGAATAAACATATGGCAGGACTTTTACTTTCTGACCCCTGGATTATACACCTCTGAAAAAATTGAGCCGTTAAATAACAGTAATTTACTGGCAGCAGGGGTGCCAGTAAGGTACTGTTAATTTACAGCTCTCAACCATTAATTTACAACTCTTATTTTTTTTACAGTGTTTTACCGTAATTCTACCATGGAAATTAGCTCGACTCCCACTGCTTCAAACAGTTTGAGTTTAAAAACTAGCAAGTTGTTAGTACTGCAAGCTTATTTCATTTGAGTCCACTGAGAAAGAATATTTCTCAGTATAAAACTACAAACACTTAATGTGCAATAGTAAAGCAACTAAAAGCAAGACTTTTACTCAAATCACTGCAGCTCATTGTCAGATATAACACACATGTATGTTCTGAAGTACTTAACACAGAGATCATCGCTGTATCAACAACTCCACATTTACTGTCTTTATATAAAGCAGCAGAACATCAGTGTTTGTGGCTCATCATTGACTAAAGCATAGCCTCTACTCTACAGCACAATGGTGAACCACAAAACTACATTAACAGATCTCTCTTGTGCAAAAACACATTAATACAGTTGAGTTCAGTATTTACTCTCCTTATCAGTGTATGACTTTGCGTAACTTTTTTTCTATGAATGTTCACAAATATTTTAGTCAAATTAACTTTTTTTCATTTGGTAATCTGACTCTTACGTTTTACAGTATATTGCTGTTTTTTTTCCTTGACTTAATGGCAACAAACTGTAGAAAAACAGTTATTTACTGTTCTGCTTCTAAGCAAATGCATTACTGTTTCACAGCAAACTTTTGTGCAATGCTGAAGCAAATCTTGAACTAATAGATAACTTATGCTTTTGATGATTGTATGATCTTGATTTGAATTTTTTTATTATTAAAGAGTGAGATCTCAGTATACATTGCCACCACAGTACTTCAATATTAAGGGGGAAAAAAACCTGTTTAAGATTAGGCATTTAGCCATGAAAATTTATCATATGATCCTCAACAGTGGTGACAAATAATTATTCATACTACAGTGCATTATGGGAGTTTCTCATGTATCGCAACATGAAGCATTTTGTTGATTTTCACCATTGTAGAGATTCATATGCTAGTTCTTGATACCTGTGTGTGTCTAAAAAGCACTGGAGTTCAAATTTCTGTATATTCTATACATATTTCAGCACATACATGTGTGCTATAGCTGACGATGACCTGCAGTGATTTGAGTAAAAATCATGCTTTTAGTTACTTTACTATTTAGTGTTTGCAGTTTTATATTAAGAAATATTCCTTGTCAGTGGACTCAAATGAAATAAGTTCACAGTACTAACATTGTATGAATGCTAGTTTTTAAACTCGAACTCGAAGCAGTGGGAGTGGAGTTCATTTCCATGGTAGAATTATGGTAAAACACTGTAAAAATAAAATAAAATAATGAGTTGTAAATTAATGGTTGAGAGCTGTAAATTAACAGTACTTTACTGGCACCCCTGCTGCCAGTAAATTACTGTTATTTAACGCCACAATTTTTTACAGTGTGGCATGTAAATTAATTACAGTTTATTACTGTTAAATTATGTTTTTTCTTCATCTTAAATCTTGAACCCTTTAAACCCCACAACAAAATCCTCGTTTTAAATGAACACTTATAATGTGTGCACATGAGTGTTAGAGTAACACCGAATCAGTGAAGTTAATGAGATAATTATGTGATTAATTGAAGATTGAGCATTAGTGATGAACACCTGCCATTAACAAGCAGAATCAGAATCAGAAGTGAAATAAAAGAAGTCATTAAATCTCTCAAGATCTGATTAAACAACTCCTAAAACAGTTTTCACTATCATGATGGAGATCAGTGTTTACTTCAGTTGGGCTCTTGAACCGTGACTTTTCAACACTAAAGTTTTTTTTTTTTTTTTTTTCTTATTTTTGAGCATGCTGTAACAATGTGTCTTTAGAACTTTTTATAGCAAAAAAGTCAGCATAAAAAAAAAGATAATATGATATTATTGTTTATAGATTGATAAGAACAAATATTCTCTTATTTCTGGTCCAATCCCGTGTCCCTTCTCTTATTGAATATTGATACTAGAGCAAAAGAAGGAACACTGCTAAACCATGAAAGACAGTTAAGAAAACATCACTCATAATAATAATAATAAAATAAAACAAAATAAATAAAAAAAAAAAAAAACCTTTGGCTGAACTTTAGACAGACACTTCAAGAATCAGCGTATGAATCACAACAATGGTGACAATCCACAAAATAAACAGATAAGTTCTGAACATCACAAAACATGCTACTTAATCTTAAGACAAAAGCATGAATACAAGCACATAGTAAGAATTAATTAGGGGACAATTCAGGGGCATAATTTATTCATGCTGCAATGCATGCTGGGAGTCATGGATGAGTTTTGTCCTGTGCTGGTACCCAGCATGCATTGCATCATGAACCTTTTGATTGTCACCATTGTTGAGGTTCATTTGCTGATTGTTGATGTCTCTCTTTGAGTGTTAATGACACTGAAACTCACATATTTAAAACTGTACTTAAATTCTTGTATTTTGTTTGTTGCATCACTGTTAACTCAATAATTGTTATCTGTTAAAACTGTGTATCTTAAAGACACAAATATATCAAACAAAACTAAGTTTAAAAATTAAATTAAGGAGCCCAACTAAAACAAATACTGATCTCCATAATAGTAACGTCAAACTAAACAATAAATTGCTGTAACTCTCAATAAGTTCTTTTGGTCTCTGATCTGACAGAAATAAAGTTAGTCTGGTTAGTAATGAGTGAAACTGATAAAACTGTTTGTTGAATTGTTTAAATCTTCAGTTGATTTAATCTAAGGCTGTGGCTGAAGTCAGCTGTAGTAGTTGTGTGTGTCTTGTTTCTCTTTTCTTCAGTGATTTTGCTGGTTAACAGCAGCTGTTCATCAGTGTCTGAATTCACTCATTAGTTTTCATTCTCTCTGTCAGGTGGACTATATTAGTAAACTCATGTAGGGAATACTGAATGAGGGTGTAGGGTGTGATTTGAATCACAGCCTCTGAGTGTCGTCTTTGAACGCTGTTAATTTACGATATATAGCAGCAGGCTACTTTCTCGAAAACGATGAATATTACCCAGAATGCACTTTTTTAAAGAAAAACAGCATGTTACTGTCAAAATTTGGCCGTTTTTTTTTACAGCAATTTTTAACAGTGTAGTGTTTTTTTTTTTTTTTTTTTTTTTTTTTTTTTTTTTTTTTTTTTTTTTTGTCCAATGAAATCAATATTTTTGTGTAAACTTAATTTTTTCATGTCATTCTGCTTATTTTGAATAGTTGCTTGTAAGCATCTCATTTGCTAATTCTAATTAATTCTAATGTGTTAAACAATTTTATTGAGTAAATAAAGTGAATAATTTTTTACAGTGTATATAGGCAATTAAAAATGTACTTAAATTGAGTAGCTTCGGTCCTGAAAGCATTTTACACACCTGGCCATCTCAGGAATGATGTATTTTCCAGACTTCATCCCTTTGACTGGAAATATCTTCTCTGATGAAACTGTGATGCCTTGAGGATTTCAGAAACAGAAATTAGCATGAACACTGTGACTGCAGAGATAATCAGTGCTTATTACATCTGAAATGTCATGAATGACTGTGTGTGGTTGTCTTTGTGTGTGTGTGTGTTTTTTTTTTTTTTTTTTTTTTTTTTTTTTTTATGTGGTTTATGAGGACACAATTTGTATAATGACATGGGTATTACATGGGTATTACAATGTGAATGTGGTTTATGGGGACACTTCCTGTCCCTGTAATTCAACAGGCTTAAAACATAATAAATGGTGTTTTTTTTTTTTTTTAAATGTAAAAAATACACAATGTTTTCTGTGAGGGGTACGTTTAGGTGTAGGGCGACAGAAAATCAATACAGTATAAAAACCCATTTGTGGACTCAAAAAAAAAAAAAAAATCGGTCTAAATTTAAATTTTATGTAATTCAATTACATAACAAATTTCCATCCATTTAGATTACATAGTTTTAACATAAAAGAAATCAAACTTAATGTGACTCATATGTGTCAGTCATACATTAATGAAACAGGTAAGATTTATGTAATAGTTCACAGTAAAGTCCCCACACTGCTCAGTGTTCATGTGTTTCCACACTACAGAGTGTTGAAGTAGCATTGAAGCAGTGCTGGAGTTAAAAAAGATAATTATGTGATGATTGAGCATTAAAGATGAACAGCTGCTGTTAATAAGCTGAATCACCGAAGAAAAGAGAAACACAAGATCTACTACTGACTTCAGCCACAGACGAAGATGAAATCAACTGAAATAAAAGACATTAAATCTCTCAAGATCTGATTAAAACAGCTTTACCAGCTTCTCATTATTAGCCAGACTGACTTTATTTCTGTCAGACTTCTAGAGAAGCTCTTATTGAGAATTAACAGAGGTTTAGATGTTATATTGTTTCATTTGAAATCACCATCAAGGAGACCAGTTTTTCCTTTTCTTGGGCTTTTGACCCTTGCTGTTTTTGTGGTAATGTTACGCTGGTTGTTTTAACTGTGTTTTTAATAATAATAATAATAAAAAATAAAAATAAAAAGTTGCAAGCAGATGATCCACTGACTTCTTTAAAAGTCCCAACTTCTGATTAAATGGATGTTGAATTGCTTTAATGTTATTGACAACTTCAGATCTAGTGGTGTTATAGAAATTACATAATTTCAATAATTTACAAATCACTATTTGCACAAAAAGTTTTCAACAAAAACATTTCAAAGACCACAGACATGAAGAATCAGCATATGAATCTCAACAATGGTGAATCAACAAAATGCTTCATGTTGCAATGCATGCTGGGTATCAGCATAGTACAAGACTCACCCATGTATCCCAGCATGCATTACAGCATGAAGCATTTTGTTGATTCACCATTGTTGAGATTCATATGCTGATTCTTGATTTCTGTGGTCTTTGCGTTGTGCTTATGAAAACTTTGTGAGCAAAGTGATTTGTAAATTTTTTAAATCATTTTTAGTTCAGCGTTACTATATCTTAAGTCAGGGGTGCCCAACCCTGCTCCTGGCGATCGACTGTCCTGCATTGTTTAGCTTCAACCCTAATCAAACACACCTGCCTTTAATTTAAGTGAGCCTGAAGACCTTAATTAGTTGCTTCAGGTGTGTTTGATTAGGGTTGGAGCTGAACTTTGCAGGACAGTCGATCTCCAGTATAATGTATTTACACACCTCTCTTAAGTTATAAAAGATGTTAAAAAATTCAACATCCATTTAAACAGAAATTGGACTTCTAATGAGGTCAGTAGATCATCTGCAGACAACTTCTATGTATTTATTTATTTATGCTTGTTAAGCTGAACATATTTTTTTTTTAATGAACACAGTTAAAACAACCAGCATAACATTACCACCAAAACATCAAGGGTCAAGAGCCCAACAAAAGGAAACACTGGTCTCCTTGATGATGATTTCAAATGAAACAATACAACAATATAAGAGCTTCTCTAGACGTCTGACAGAAATAAAGTCAGTCTGGATAATAATGAGAAGCTGGTAAAGCTGTTTTAGGAGTTGTTTAATCAGATCTTGAGAGATTTAATGTCTTTTATTTCAGTTGATTTCATCTCCGTCTGTGGCTGAAGTCAGTTGTAGATCTTTTGTTTCTCTTTTGTTTTGTGATTCTGTTTGTTAACAGCAGCTGTTCATCATTAATTGTCAATCATCACATAATTATCTTCTTATCTCCAACACTGCTTCAGTGCTACTTTAACACTGTAGTGTGGAAACACATTAACACTGAGCAGTGTGGGGACTATTACATAAAACTTACCTGTTTCATTCACATATGACTGACGCATATGAGTCACATTAAGTTTATTGATTTCTTTTATGTTAAATATATGTAATCTAAATGGATGGAAATTTGTTATGTTATTGAATTACATAAAATGTAAATTTAGACTGATTTTTTTTTTTTTTTTTTTGTGTGTGTGTGTGTGTGTGTGTGTGTGTGTGTGTGTGTGTGTGTGTGTGTGAAATAACAGTGTGTACCATGATTTCCACTGTGATTGCAGACCCATCGAGTGGTTTCATGTTGGGCATCAGAGAGAAAATCCTGTACTGAACTGCAAAAGAGGTCAAACTGAAATTAAAATTTGAGTTCTTACGGTTTTATTTCTGAAGATACAAACCCTCATAAAAGCATCAGTTCAACAATAAACAAAATAATGTCATGCTGATGTAACATGTTTTAAGTTCACATTGTGAATGCACTCTATATTCATCACATTTTCAGCACTTGATGGTACCTGTGCTAGCTGGTGTGTAGATGGGTTTGTCTGTTTGTACAAATATATATCCAGACTGGAATGAGAGCAGGACCACTTTCTCCAGAGTGACGGATGGAAACTGAGCTTGTAGATACACATAATGCTTCTCCAGAGGATCGTCAGAGGAATAGTCCCTATCACTTGGAATCTGAACAACATGGATAAAAGCAAATTAATTGTAAATACAGTTTTACAAATATGAAGTATGCCCTCTGAAGAATCACACACATATGCTTACATAGGGACAAAATATGTCAAAGTAGCGTCACCTTTATATCTGTAAGGATCTGGAAATTTTTGTCTGCAGTCAGATTCACTGATTTAGACAGTAACTCTGTGTCTTTTTTTGGGTGGTTCTTTACTATGATCTCCACCTTCAGGTCTCCTCCAGAGTAATCCTGAGCCTCCACAAACACGTTCTCTGAGGAACCCACCCTCAGCAGATTAGGAGCCGACAGAACAAACCTGAGGAGATCAAATCAGAGTGTTTGAGAACAGATCTGTCAGTGAATCCATGAACAAACAGTGTTTGATACTCACAGCGGGTCACATAGTGTGAGGAGCGGTGAGGAGAGCAGAACAACAGTCAGAAACAGCAGCTTCACCTCCATCCTGACTGTCTGTGTGTTTCTTCCTGTGAGCGTCTGTGAAGCTGCAGCAGCTCAGATTTATACCCGCCTCCACCTCCCTCAGAGTCCAAACTGATCACTCTCTCAGTCTGTTTGTTTGCATTTCCTAATGTTTGGAATCACCAACACACATTTTTTTTTAAATAATATGATGCTTCAGTTCACCAATGTAGAATTTAATGATAGCAGGTCATATTTAAGTAACAAATAACTTCTTTTATTTTCATACATTTTATAAATAGGGACTGTGATTCTTCCCATTGTGTCATATCTTGGGGATATCCAGAATCAAAAACACAAGTTCACATGGTGTCTAATGTAGAAATAAATCTGTTGTCAGTACATTTTTGAGTATAAAACAGGAGATTCTTATAGAGCTGAAAAGGACTTGAAGAGTTCACTGCAGTCCAGTTCAAATTTCCTGTAAATGACCTGCAAAAACCGGTTGTGTAAATTCAACCTTTGGTAAATTGGCAGCTGCTCTGTTGATCTAAAAAGAATTATTGAACAGCATACATGGCCATGAAAACATGCCAAAGATATTTCAGCACAACACACGTGTTTTCTGTAAAAGAGGTTTAAATGTTCCAAAGTTCTTCATAGGTGTAGACTGGAAATGACATTAAGGCAATTACATTTAAGGGGTCCCTATTATGGTCATTTATATGTTCATTATTTTGTTTAGAGGGTCTAATAGAATATGTGATTTCATGTTATACACACTACCCCCCCCCCCCCCCTTAATTTACATTAACTATGTTTCAGTCACTCTGTTTTTATTTGCATTTTGAAGTATCCCATCAGACTGATCTCGTTGCACCGCATTCGAAATGTTGTTTTGGTCGTTCTGCAATGCCCGAGCAAAGTCTGTCATCAAAGTATTTAAATGCCTCCCAGATCTGTCTTGCACGACTGCGTTCCCAAACAGCAAGTATCCAGCTCTGAAAGTAATGATCGCAATTTATTACGATTTTTCTGCTCTCTCTGAGGCACAAGTAATGTATTATATATGAAAATTATTATATTCAGTGGCATTTCCTACTTTTCTTAATCATATTTAGTGCCAGTTTATCAGGAAGTGACCATTTTGTCCTCTTTGACTCGTTGGATGGAAACGGTGCTTTATTCACAAATCTTTTATTATGCGATATTCCAATTTTGCACATAAATTAAATTTGCAAATTTGGACGGAAGCAGTGTTGTTTTCAGCCTCTGTCTGAATGGTCTTATTTTAGCAGTCTGTATTTGATCAACCAAAATCACCTTCACAAGAAGAACATTTTACAGTAGTAATTCTTTATTTTATACCTCTCTTAAAATGCATATGTGATGTTAGAGCTGTTATTTCTCTACATAACATCAAAATCTCTATGTCCGTTAGTATGCTGACCTGCACTGAATCAACCGTACAAACCCAAATTCAGAATATTCTAAACACATGGATACGAATACCACCAAAAACATAAAAAGCATCTAAAGATTCAAGAGCCCAATGAAAGCAAACACTATTCACTATAATGGTGAATTCAAACCAAACTTCTCAAGAAGAAGTTAATTGATAAAAAACAGTTTATTCTCAATAAGAGTGGTTGGTTTAGTGTTTTTTCACCTTTAGTTGATTTCCTTAAGACTGTGGCTGTATGTTGTAAACATTGGCTGGGTTTCCATCCAAACATGAAGCAAATATTTTCAAAATTCTCAACCAAAGGTAAATTGAAAAAAAAAAATGGAAAGACACCTTAAACAGAAACAGACAGTTTAATTTTCGCTACTTTTCGGCAAATTTGTTTCCATCTCCTATTATTCACATTAAATATTTTTCACAAAAGTCAAAAACCACCTAAACAGATAAAAATACAACTGTTATTACAGCTATAAAGAATTATAATATTCAAACAAAATCTATACTCATTTTAGTTAAAAATACAGCTGATTTTTTTCCCTGAAATTCTGCGTTTCCATCACTCATTTCTGACTCGTTTCTAATTAAAAATGCTATTATAGATATAATATAGCTAACATAGCTATTGTGTTTCTCTTTTCTTCAGTGATTCTGCTTGTTAACAGCAGGTGTGGGATAATCTATGTAATGGAACTAATGTGCACTACATAACTACATAACATATTGTTACATGGTTTTGATCCTGATTACTGTTCCTGCCCAGGAGGGGGCATTGTTGGGTAGTTGAATAAATGTGAGGCTTGGAAGAGTTCACGGAGGCGTGTGTGCTTTTTGACTCCCGCAATAAACTAGAGAATACGACATGGTGTCAGAGTAGGATACTCGAATAAGCTTGCGGAAGAAGTTTTGTTTCGGGGGAGAGTGAAGTTTTATAAGTCGGAAGTCGCAAAGTCATGGAACAAGCGGCAGGAGGACAACCCGCTCGTGGTGATGCAGCTGCCGGGGGGAGAGAGCCGCCCGCGTCGAGCCCGTGTGCTACGTTCAGCATCCAGCCACCCGAGCCATTTAACTTCTCCAAACCTACCGAACGGGAAAGATGGATCCGACGGTTCGAACGTTTCCATCAGGCCAGTAATCTCCATACTTCCACGCAAGCCAATCAAATAAATACACTCATGTGCTGTATGGGTGATGGGGCTGAATTTGACGAACGAAAACAGTGAGCGTTACGACGCAGTGAAAGAGGGTTTTCATGCGTTCTTTGATGTGAAGAAAAACGTCATTTATGAAAAAGCACGTTTCAACATGAACAAACAAGGAGAAAATGAACCAGTCGATCTACTTTGTGACTGCATTGTATTCCTTGGCTGAGCACTGCAAATATGGGACACTGCACAAAATTGGTTCTGGGGGGAAGAACAACTTAAAGCTTTTAAGAACTTGAAAGAAGACTTGTCATCTGCTCCAGTGCTGGCCTTGTACGATGCAAACAAGCAACTCAAAGTATCTGCAGACAGGTTGTTGTACAGGGACTGAGAGGCTTTACTGGTCCGAGCGAGCTTACCTATCTGTTCATGACGGCCTTCTTCTGAAAGGTACAAGACTTGTCATTCCCTCTGCATTGCGGAATGATGTCCTCGACAGGCTCCACGAAGGGCATCAAGGTGTAGTTAAGTGCAGAGCACATGCACGGCAAAGTGTGTGGTGGCCGGGACTTAGCCAACAGTTAAACGAGCTGGTTCTGGAATGCCATGCTTGCATTAAAGAGCGCACTAATCACACTGAACCGTTGATCCCATCGGATCTTCCTGAGAGGCCCAGGCAAAAGCTAGGGACAGATCTGTTTGTCCTGAATTGGAAAACTTATCTTTTGTTGTGGATTACTATTCACGTTATGTTGAGGTGGCAAATCTTTCACTCACCAGCTCTGCAGACGTCACTATGCACCTAAAGTCTATCTTTGCACGCCACGGCATCCCAGAGACATTAGTGAGTGATAATGGGCCACAATTCTCATCCAGCACTTTCTCAGAGTTCGCAGGTGCTTATGGATTCAGACATGTCACCAGTAGCCCAAAGCATCCACACAGCAACGGAGAAGCTGAGCGGGCTGTACAGACCGTAAAAAACCTCCTTAAAAAAGAGCAAGAACCCTACCTTGCCTAACTGTCATATAGGTCACCTCCACTTCACAATGGGTACAGCCCAGCCCAGTTGCTAATGGGACACCGTCTTCATACTACGGTGCCAACCCTCCCAAGACTGCTGGACCCTCTGTTACCTGATGGCACCACCATAAGATATAAGATATAAGAGATATTTCAACAAACGGCATAGAGTGCATGACCTGAATAAGCTCTCACCTGGTGATAAGGTGTGGGTCACAGATCAAAAGGTGACTGGAACTGTGGTGGGGAAACATCCAACACCCTGTTCTTACCAGGTTGATGTGCCTCATGGAACTGTTCGTAGGAACCGTCATTTCCTCTCTCCTATGGATGTAAAGGAGGGTGGGTGTGACACCCATGCTGGTTCCCAGTTGTCCGAGAACAGTACAGAGACACAAAATGCACTGGCACCCCAAACATATTCTGTCAGTCCAACAGGAGTAGTAACCAGAACCAGATCTGGGAGGCCAGTCATAAACCCTAAAAGACTGGCTTTATAGTCACTCCATTGTAGCCTTAGGGGGCTGTTCTTACAGTAGTCAAGCAGTTTACTACCCCTACCCAGAAAAAAAAAAAAAAAAAAAAAAAAAAGGGAGTCCATGCAAATTTGTTTTTCCCTCACAGTGAACTACCATAGTCTGAGGCAAGCAAAAGTAGCCAGCAGACATAGCTACATTACGGAAAATAAAGCATGTACAGATGTTCAAAACTGGTGTGCAAAGTGTTTAAGTTTCTTCATATTCATAGATCTTGAGAGATTTAGGCCCTGTCCACACCAACATGTGTATTTTAAAAACTGCAGTTAAGCACCAGGTCACTAAAACCGAACATTTTTGAAAACTCCTGCCAGGGTGAAGATTTTTAAAAATTCTGATTGCAGTGTTATCGTGTAGACACCGAAACCAGGGATTTTGGCTTGTGACGTCAGAGTATACACTGTTATCTCCGCCTCCTGGAAACTTTTTCAGGCTTCTGATTGGCCAACATGACTTTACGGTTGAGATTATATCGCCACCTGTTGGCTTGGTATGTTCTCAACAGTGCTTCATAGTATGCTTTCGCGTTTTCATGTGGACAGAATTTTTTTAAGAAACGGAAGAAAAAAATCTGTTTATAAAAACCTGTTTACGTTTGGACTTGGCCTTAATGTCTTCTTTTATTTCCGTTGATTTCATCTAAGGCTGCGTCTGAAGTCAGTTGTAGTAGTTCTTGTGTTTCTCTTTTCTTCAGTGATTCTGTTTTTTAACAGCAGCTGTTCATCACTAATGCTCAATTAACACTTAATTAATCACTTATTTCTTTCTCATTAACTTTAACACTCCTGTAGTTTGGGACCAAATGTGATCTGAGCAGAGTTCATTTAACACTCTGGTTTAGAGAACTATAGTAATCCAGATTTGAAAATCTGAAAAAGTGTTTATCTGCATCAGGATGATCCAATTCAATTTTGCTTTGAAAATCTGGCAAAAAAGTAAAATAGGTTACCTGATCCGGGAGAGCAAAACATAGGTTTTCCAAATCCAAATCATTCTGATCCAGATTAATCTTTTTGAACAACTGGCCGCAGGATTTTGCTGTGTAGGAGGCTACAGGCAGGTGAGTTTTATCAGGGATGGACAGGACAGTGGCCATCCAGGACCGAGTTTGCCCATGCCTGCCCTAAACAGACTTGGTGAGAAAAAAAAAAAAAAAAAAAAAAAAAAAGAGGTGGAAAAAATGGCAATGTTTTGCATTGAATTTACACAAATAACTACTTCTGACTGGTCCATCTCTGATGATTGTGCCAGTGTAGTTTACAATTAGTGATAAAAAAAAGAATAATAATTTTTTTGTTTGATATTGACAGCTGTTTTGGGATATATTGCATGTTACAAATATTGTATTTTTTGGACCAGTTTTAAAACTGTATTATATTTTTGTTCCTGAAATCCACCCCTCTGCTGGGATCAGGATAATCCTTTTCTTTTTTTTTCTTTTCTTTGGATCAAAAGTATCCCAATCTTACTAAAACATTTGTACAACACAAACTGAGGATTTAATCCAGATCAAAACCAAGATTGGACTTTTCAAACTAATCCAAAAAAAGAAACCACAAATACAAATACAGTCCACACATATTACTAAAAACCCATTTTCAAGATTTAATCCGATCTGATGGCCAAAATCCGATCAGATTACTTTTGAACAACTGGCCCCCGCTGTAGATTTACTCTGGGGATTTTGCTTTGTAATATTACTAACCTTCTGTACTAACAGTACAGTAACTGGATAGCTGGTATCATAAGGAAACAGTTTGCTTTCAAGATTAGGGCAGCACACAGCTCTTTATTTCCTCCAGACCAGATGAAATTTCAATGGACATTTGTTGAAATTTCAGTTTTGTGAATCAGATTCATAACTAGCTTTTTGACCATGGAGAGCTGCAACCAGTCCACTTCAGTTTCCTTGTAAATGACCTGAAAAACCTGGTTGTGTAAATCCGACCTTTGATAAATTGGAGGCTGCTCTGTTGATCTTTTATGGGTCATGGAAGTGTGCAAACTACAGCACTGCAATGACGTTTCAAAAAGGAACCCCCACCCCATTCTCCTCCATTTCCATGACAACGTAGCGGATGAGGCGGTCCAGAAGGTTTGATGTGGTGATGATAAAATAAAAGGAAAAAGTAGAGTTCTGTTCTATTTCCACATCGCTTCTAATCTTTAGCCTACTGTTTATAAAAATGCACAAAGGAATATACAACGGCCTCAGAGCTGAGGCTCGACAGGAGAAAGATGAAAGAGCGCTGGACCGTCTCATCCGCTCCGTTGTCATGGAGATGGGATTGCGTCATAATGCAGCACTGCTGGAACCAGGCTGACGGGAGCGCGCTCTAGTCTCGACGAGACAGTCGTCCGGAGAGGGTGTGATAACGAGCCGTTAAGATTTGACCGTTTTCCACCTCATTTTCGTCGCTCGACATCTGAGGTCAGCATGCGCGAGATCGTGCACCTGCAGGCGGGCCAGTGCGGGAATCAGATCGGAGCGAAGGTAATCGAAAATAAAGAGGCTGTAATTTCAACACACCACCATTCGCTTCGATGTTCTGTTATAATATCATATCATCAAAATATTGCTTTGCTCTTTCACTATCGCGAAATCGATTATTTTAGGTAGCCTATGTCTTGTTTTGCAAATTGATTTGCATCCGTAAATAACGCGAAAGGGTCAGCGAGTTCTTCATTACGTCATAAGAATAGAGATATTAGAGAGGGGTGTGGCGGCTGTCTTGCGCTCTCAGTCGGTTTAAAATCATCAAAATATCGCAAGATCATTGTGAATAAGCTATAATAACAACACGTATAATATAAAATATCAATGTCTATTTGCGTTGGAAGGTTTTTTTTTCTCTCTCTCTTTGGTGTGGATTTAACTGCGTAGGCAGCATTTGTCATTGTTCATGGGGTGGGGTGCTCTTATGTTCCTGTTTTCCTTCTATATAAGCCTTTACATTTCCAACAAATTAACTCTTAATACAGCTTAAAAGAGTGTCTGGTTATGTTACATTGCCCTTGCTGTCATTTTGAACTAAAGAGATGTAGTCATAGTACAAGGGAGACCGCGGGGCTAGTTGTCACACACACACAAATATATATATATATATATATATATATATATATATATATATATATATATATATATATATATATTTTTTTTTACTACAGTGAAATTTATCATGATGTGTTATCCCTGGTCCCATTTTGTTTTTATTTTTTTCTCACTCAGTTCTGGGAAGTGATCAGTGATGAACACGGTATTGACCCCACTGGCAGCTACCATGGAGACAGTGACCTGCAGCTGGATCGCATCAGCGTTTACTACAACGAAGCGTCTGGTAGGCACATCACACAGGTTTAGCACAGGGAACGTCACATGTCTGATACCTGGATCGAGCAATTTAAGAAACTGTTATTAAGATTATTAGTTAAGGGGAAAGTTCAGCCTCTCAAATATGCTTACAGATACAGAATCTCCAAACAAAGAGCTACGACATACAAACAAACCCTATAATGTTAGAAGTGCATTCTCTGGTTGTCTGTTTTCTCAGGGGGAAAGTATGTCCCTCGTGCCATCCTTGTGGATCTAGAGCCAGGAACCATGGACTCTGTCCGCTCCGGTCCTTTTGGGCAGATATTCAGACCTGACAACTTTGTTTTTGGTAAATAATCTCCTTGCATGCAAATACCTATATTTGACAAATGAGTATAGCCATGCAATGATTAACTTCTGAAAGTTCTGAATGTTTAAGATACCTCTGATATGGGTCTTGTACTTTCATGCAGAAAATAAGTTCGCACAAAACCCTCAGAGACCAAGGAACTGATATGCATTATATATATATATAGACAGATAAATAGGACATGTATTATATTAATTAGTACCTGGTCGCAGACTGTCTCTTGAATTCATCAACGTAAGAACAAAAACATATTTACTTGCATGCGTACCTGTTTTGATTCCGGCAGAGGTTTTGAACATTTCCTGTACAAGGTGGCTTATCAATGAGACCTGGTGTTTAAGGATTCTACAGTATGGATTTCAAACACTTTAGCATAATGCAGTTTTCAAATATGCACTATTTTAGTAAGTAAGTTTGGGTCACAAAGTGTTACTGGTTTTGGTGTCCTGCTCGTAGGTCAGAGTGGAGCTGGAAATAACTGGGCTAAGGGTCACTACACAGAGGGTGCCGAACTGGTGGACTCTGTGATGGACGTGGTCCGCAAGGAAGCTGAGAGCTGTGACTGTCTTCAGGGCTTTCAGCTCACGCATTCGCTGGGAGGAGGAACAGGCTCTGGCATGGGAACGCTCCTCATTAGCAAGATCCGCGAGGAGTATCCCGACCGCATCATGAACACCTTCAGCGTGGTGCCGTCCCCCAAAGTGTCGGATACGGTGGTGGAGCCCTACAACGCCACGTTGTCCGTTCACCAGCTGGTGGAGAACACGGATGAGACCTACTGCATTGACAACGAGGCCCTGTACGACATCTGCTTCCGCACTCTCAAACTCACCACGCCCACGTATGGCGACCTCAACCACCTCGTCTCGGCCACCATGAGCGGCGTCACCACCTGCCTGAGGTTCCCTGGACAGCTGAACGCCGATCTTCGCAAACTGGCGGTCAACATGGTGCCCTTCCCTCGTCTGCACTTCTTCATGCCTGGCTTCGCTCCTCTCACCAGCAGGGGGAGTCAGCAGTACCGCGTGCTCTCCGTCCCAGAGCTCACCCAGCAGATGTTCGACGCTAAGAACATGATGGCTGCATGCGACCCGCGCCACGGCCGCTACCTGACTGTGGCAGCCATTTTCCGTGGCCGCATGTCAATGAAGGAGGTGGACGAGCAGATGCTGAACGTCCAGAACAAGAACAGCAGCTACTTCGTGGAGTGGATCCCCAACAATGTCAAGACCGCTGTCTGCGACATTCCACCTCGTGGTCTCAAAATGTCTGCGACATTCATCGGCAACAGCACTGCCATCCAGGAGCTGTTCAAACGCATTTCGGAGCAATTCACCGCCATGTTTCGCCGCAAGGCCTTCCTGCACTGGTACACCGGCGAGGGCATGGATGAGATGGAGTTCACCGAGGCCGAGAGCAACATGAACGACCTGGTGTCCGAGTACCAGCAGTACCAGGACGCCACCGCAGAGGAGGGAGAATTCGAGGAGGAGGGTGAAGAGGAGGCCGCCTGATCACCATCTCTTCCACCTTAGCTTCCTCCATTTTTTGATTCATATGCCACATAATCTCAGTCTCCTCTCAGTCCAGTGCTGTTAAACAGAGAAAGTCCATTCAAACTCTTGTGTGATTCTCATTTTAGCTTGTTTCTCATTTGCTTAAAATCACCATGGATTCACTAAATAAAGACATGACAAACCTTCATTCTGTCTGACTTTAAGAACAAACGTTCTTGAAATAAATGTAACTGAATGTCAGTATTATTTTATTAGTAGTGGTGAAGTAGCAAATTAGATCTGCTGCACAATCCACACTGTCCTGTGTCAATTGCAATTACAAAAAAATGTAAAAGCGGCCCCTTAGCGGTCTAACAGCACTTGCCAAAACTTTTGAAATGGTCAGACAGGCTTTACATTTCACAGAAGAATTGTAGCGCAAGGCTTCAGTTTGACTTAACAACCGTCACAATTATCTTAGTTTTTGTTTTTTGTTTTTTACTCTGAGGTCAAAACGGGCTTCCACATCAAGTTGAGAAATTAAATTTAAAACGTTCTTGGAATATCATCTAGGCCTAACCGTTAAATAACACTGTACTCCCATTCAGAAATCCGGACATTTTCTACAACTAAAGTGCTGCTCCTGCAGTGAACACTAGAGGGAAACATTTCGCACAAAACACGTACCAAGAATTGGATGTGCATTCAATGCAATGACAATATTAGTCAAAGGAGCTGTCAGAACAGTGTGTGTTTGTGTAAAAGTGTGTGTCTGTGTAAATAGGGCAAAGTTACCTGTTTGCTCAGAACACACATGTTGATCACCCTACATTAACAGAGACACAGCAGACACATGAGCGATGATGATGAGAGCATAAAAACAGAGTGGGAAAACAGTCAATCAATAGAGGAAGTCCATTCTACTGCTTCCTCTAACATATGTTTGTAACCATCGCTAGGTGGAAGTGTGAATTACAAATGAACACACCTTCACATTAGTGACAGGCCAGTTAAAAATAACATAAATGTATAAGAACAAAATAGAATAGAACTATATATACATGAAATAATGAGAGTTCATAAAATGTCACATATAAAAATAAGTGAGCATTTTGAAATTCTACCTTTGAGTCTAATTAAAATGAATGAGTTTCTGAAACAATTCAACCTAAAGATTAGACTTGATCTTCCAAAAGGCAAAATATTCTAGTTTTTAGAATATGGGATTATAAAGTGGATGTTATAGTGTCACTAGACTGGCAAACGTCATGCAGGCCACACACACACTCTCTCTCACACACACACACACACACACACACACACACACACACACACACACACACACACAGAGAGAGAGATCAGGAAGTGCTGTCTTAAGTTTTGTGCTAGTTGGCGGAATTGGCTGTTTGATGTGAGGATGTGTGTGTGCAGGAGTATGTATGTCGAAGCATGTTAATAAAGGATCTAATGACTTTGGTCTGCTGATGCCCTGAACACCCCTGAATGGGCCCCAACATACAAGTGCATCATGGGCTCCAGGATAAAGTAAGAATCTCTCTGTTTGTCTGTCGATTTCTCTCTGTTTGCTCACTTTGTGGTCTGCTGCTTACTTCCTCTTCCTCGCTCAGTCGTTCTCTGATGTGAGGTTTTCTATCATGTCACAATTCAGTGAATAAACTCAGACACAAAAACAGCAACATTTGGAGAGTTTTGAGTTGACATCTGCAGGAGAACATATGGAGAGCTTGCACACCTTTACTAGCAGAGGCAACACATCTCCGTCCTTCGTCGTTTCTGCTGGCTGTGAAAACACATAGTGTCCTCAAATCCACTTTACTTCTGAATGTCACTGAATTCGAAAAATATCAGATAAAGTGTCTCTATGTGCACTTTTCTTCATCGGTTCTTAAGTCTCGATGTGTTTGAATCAGCTGGTGTTTTGGTGATTTTTAGTGGAAGTTCACACAGATGTGGAGAATCACATTAACTATCAACATGTAAACACAAACAGACATCTTCAACACGACATCTACTGGTTTCTCATCCCTTGGGAAGGGAAACTAATGAATAAGATCTCTTATAACTCAATTGCAAATGGAGTCAGATTTTTCTCCTGGGAAACAACGCCTCAAACTTTGCTCTGATCTGCCAAATCCTGCGATTAAAGATCTCAATATGAACATTTCTCATCACATTCTTGAGAGTTTGTCATTTAAAAATCTCATTTGATTAGTTTTAGCAGACAGACATGCTGTTTGGATCATTAAATTTGCATAATTGTATTTTAGACAGATGGTCGAACTCATCACTGGAAATATATTTTTGTCGATGCACGTCTTCTAATTTAGTAGTCAACCACATCCTGCTCAAGAAGCACCTTATTGAGAGCTTGTGAGAAGAACAGCAGAAAATGATTCAGAGCTGATCACATTCAGTCGCTGGTCATTCTGACAGTGTTTATTCTCCACATCAGTCATGTGTAACGGTTTTCTGGTGTGATTTGTTGGTTTTGTTATGATGACTGTTTTGCTCACGGTTTTGTTGTTCTTAGAGAAAACCCTGAAAAAACGTTCTACTGGTTCTTTCAAGCCTCATGTCCAATCGCCAGAGATAAAGGTGGGTGCCACACACACTAACTAACTGATGTAATAAACACGCACATTTACAAACTGTCTCTTCTGAGAATGGCTCTTCCTGTCACATGACTGAACCAGAAAAACCACACAGCAGGGCAGATACATGCTCATCAGAATGAGAAAAGTCTGAGGAACTAGTTAGTATGCTGTGATCTGCTAACGGGTGAAAGGAAGCACACAGAGGTGGGACTGCCAGGGTTGGACCGGGTCTAGATGAGGTCTGGCTGTATAGAACCAGGCTGAGCCGGACTGGTTACCCTGCGTGGCTTACTTTGACCTGACTTTAACCACATCCTCTAGTTGAGAAATGAGCTGATGTGACTGACCCATGTGTGTGTTTTTTTCTATTCGAGTAGATCCTGATGTGCTGTTTCAGTTCCCTGAGGACTTTAATGATGAGGTTAGTACTCGAGGATCACTGTGCTTCTTGATTGGATGAATAAATAGATGCACAAATAAAACAATCAAGCCTCTGCTTACATAATGTTTGCATAATTCTAAATTTTAAGAATTAGGGAAAATTATAATAAATATAATCCACTGCACAAATAAATAACTGCATTAATAAATGCATAAACAAATAAATAAATCAAGCCTCTGCCAAACAAAGTAATAGCTAGTTTTTAAGAATTAGGGAAAATTCTAAATAATAAATTCATAAATAAGATTCCTATTCTGATTAATCTGAGAAAAAAGTTTCATCTTTCATCAAAACATAATAACTTTTTCCACTTTGCTTATTCGGCAACAGCTCTAATGTCAATCAATTGTCAAATAATATTAAACCATGGAACAGTATTGCAGCATTGTTTTAGCCTTTCTAAACTGCTGTCGACAGTGAAGCAGTCATTTAATGCATATTAACATAAAAAATAATAGAGTTTACAACAACAATAGAAAATAAGGACTGATTTGAAATAGAATAATTACCACTGGAGAAGACCTGAACCATGAATCTGACCTTCAGTCTCCATGTCCTTCTTAGAAGTGTTTGCTGTGGTGTCCACAATCCCAAACTCACATCCTGGTATATAAAACACCCACTTTTTATCCAATCTCAATGGATTCTGAAATAGGTCATATTATGCAAGTAAAAGGAGTTTTAAATTCAAAGGAATATTTGCACAGATATTGAATTTAAAACTCTTTATCAGTGGGTGCACTCTTAAAAATAAAGTTTCTTTATTGGCATCAATGGTTCCATGAAGAACCTTTAATATGCATGGAATCTTACCATTCCATAAAGGTTCTTTATAATGGGGAAAAAAAAAAATCTTTATAGATTTTTTTTTCTTTTCAGAACTGTTCACTGAAAGTTTGTTTAGGAAATAAAAATCGTTATTCTTTTGCATTGCCGTGAAAACCTCGTTTTGGAGCCTTTATTTGATTGTGTTTCTTCTATTCTCACACAGGAGGCTCTGCAGTCCTTGCCTCGCTTCTGCTTCCCTTACGACATAGAGAGGTGAAAATCATTCATATACTATTAAAGATGGATGCTCTAGCCTTCTTACTTTATATGACAGATAAACTGAGGCTGGTCGGTTGGTTGGCAGGGTGAAGGACACTGTTGCCGTGCAGCACTTCACATTCGTCTTGACCGATCTGGAAGGATGCCAGCGCTTCGGTTTCTGCAGACTCACGTCCAGCTCTCAGACCTGCTTGTGCATCCTCAGGTCTCAAACTACACCCAAATACACCCCAAACACAAAACGATTGTTGACTGGTTCTCATTTGTGAAGCCCCTTTGATTGAATATCAGTTTACTTCTCATTGTGACAATCACTTTCGCTTTTAGTTTTCAGGTCTCGTTAATAGGTATATGATTTATAATCTGATTTTATGTTGGAATAGTTAGTTCTAACTCCACACAAAACCTTTATCACAGTTGTGTGACCTGACTCAAGTGTGATTACTCTCTCAACACAGTTATTTGCCCTGGTTTGAGGTCTTCTACAAACTTCTGAACAATCTGGCTGACTACTCAACGAAAGGACAGGTATGATTTTAACAGTCTCCTGATGATTTTACACATTTATAAAGCCATTTATCTAACACCATTTCATTCGTTCGAATGCCCGGCCAGACCAAACGAGATGAAAGAGCTGCTGTCGGTTCTCTACAAGCACCCCTTGCCTCCGGCCAATGGCTCCATCACGCTGCAGATGGTAAGTGCTCATTGGCTGGTGGAAGTTCCGTTTATGACATCACATGTGACATCACAATCAGGTTGGTGTGTTCTTCACTGAGGGAGGGAAGCTAATGATTGGAAGTGAGATGCCTGGCATCTGTGGACACGCCCCAAAAGGGGAGGAGTCAGAGGGGGTGAGTCCCTGATCCGCATAAAACCAGCCGACCGGACTAAACCGTCACTCCAGCATTTAATAAATCCTAATACAATCCATAATGTGAAATCGAACTAATCCAGCGTCCACAACTAACCCTGGATCCCTAACAGTGCTTAACTAAAACACTAATGGGTCCTAAAAAATTGCAAAGCATTCATCTAAAAACATTGAGGCAGACTAACTGGAAGGCCTTACTTTAATGGTACTGACTGTTTATTTTTTTGTGGAATAATGTTTCTCTCCATCAGATCCCGTATTTTATCGCACCAGATCCAAAAGCCCTGCCCTCTATTCCAGAAAGTGTGAGTTCTTCCATTTTTCCATTTAGTTTTTTTTTTAATGTGTGTTTTTTATTTCTTGCTGTTTTTATTCCTCGGTTCTTATACACTACTGGTAAAAAAATAAAAATATATAAATAAATATTTTTAAACGTGCTGCATTTATTTCAACAAAAATAAAAATTAAATAAAGGCATAATTTATACCTGAATTTTTTGAGTCTTAAGTGTCACATGATTCTTTAGAAATTATTCTAATATCCCGGTTTCCACAAAAATATGAAGCAGCACAACTGTTTTCAACATTGATAATAATCAGAAATGTTTCTTGAGCATCAAATGATTTCTGAAGATCATGTGACACTGAAGACTGGAGTAATGATGCTGAAAATTCAGCTTTGATCACAGCAATAAATTACATTTTAAAATATATTCACCAAAATAATATATATATATATAAAATGGACATTTTAAACTGTCATAATATTTCAGAATATTTTTCCCCCCTAATTTTTCCAAATATTTGACCATGTCTGTCTGTGTATCAGAGGAACCTGACGGAGCTGGTGGTGGCGGTGGACGTGGGGAACCTGTTGCAGCTCTTCGCCAGCATGTTGTTCGAGAGACGAATTCTCATTTACTGCAGCAAACTCAGCACCGTGAGTTCAATATGCAACAAACTTTGTTAATCAGAACTGATCATGCTTGGTTCACAAGGCTACTACAACAGCAGATCATGGCACTAGCAACACCAAAGTCATGGGTTCGATTCCCAAGGGAATGCATGTATTGAAATGCATTCCTTGAATATAGTGTAATTCACTTTAAATAAAAATGCATCATTCCAGTTCATAAAAAGTGTCAATTTAAAAACAACTATTTCAAGTACTTTATGCTATTAACAAGTACAATAAACATCATTACCTTGATGACCATTTGGGAATTGCATACAAACTGTTTGTGAATGCACACAGTGAATGGTGCAGTGTCTCACACCAACCAAGCAAACTGAAAATTGTCAAATGGATTTGGTTCCTCATCAGAAACCCTACTACTGTGAAAACGCCTTAACAGCTAACCAGGAGTGACATGATGAATCTATACGTGACAAATCGCAGTTTTTGTCCCAACCAACCGCAGCACATCGTTTGGTTTCTAATTTAAAAAAAAAAAAAATGTTTCACTTTTACTAAGGGCAGATCACTAGTCACTAAAATGCATTGTGTTGCATTGAGTCAGAATGCAGCTCCATTAAACATGCACCAAACAGCAATTAATAGTTTTGTTTGTTTGTGTTTAGCTGACGGCCTGCATACACGCATGTAACGGGATGCTGTACCCCATGTACTGGCAGCACATCTTCATTCCAGTGCTGCCGCCTCATCTGCTGGACTACTGCTGGTGAGACACACACACACACACACACACACACAGCAGCAGCAGCAAATCAAAATTAATTTATATACTGTAGCACATTTAAAAGAACTGAAGTGTATATATATATATATATATATATATATATATATATATATATATATATATATATATATATATATATATATTATATATATATATTTTTTTTTTTGCATTATACCAGGTTGTAGGACTTATGCTAATATACATTAACCGTAGAAAGGAGAGATGCATTATACCAGGTTGTAGGACTTATGCTAATTTCCACCTGTAGTCCCTGGGCAGGCTAATGACAAATAGATACACATGTTAATAATACATTTACCCCAAAACAGCATTAAAATTACCACATTTAATTTAAATAATTCATGCTAATAATTCATAAAAACTAACTTGAAGTGCTAGAAACACATGAAATCTAGAAGTTAAATTCTGAAATTCTGTTTCTCTCTATTTATTCCTTTATTTATTTTAATAAATGATGATTTATTTTGCTTAACAATGGGGGCCTTTAAAGGAAAAGGGTTCAAATCCACTGAGCTACAAATGTCTTCAATAAGAAAAACTTACAAAATGAAATTTTATCTACATAAAAATAAAATAAAATAAAATAAAATAAAATAAAATAAAATAAAATAAAATAAAATAAAATAAAATAAAATAAAATAAAAAGACACAAGCAGCAACCTGTTTCAACCACTACTGATAAAATTTGGTTGAGTAGAATTAAACTGAGTTGGATTTGGTCCACTAAAACTTTTTAGTTTGGCCACTAATAAAAATGATTACTGATATTATTATTAATGCATTAACAGGATTTTTAAATTAAAGTGCTAAACTAAAAAATCATATTTCTTGTTTTTATTGTTTTTTTTTTATTCGTAAATAATAATTATTATTCAACATTGTAAAAAACAAAAAGCTAAAAAAAAAACATATATAACATATACACACACACACATGCACACACACACACACAAAAAAAAAAAAAAACACACACACACACACACACACACACACATCTTCAATAAACAACAAAAAAAGAATAAAATAATGCAGGATGAAGTCATAAATAAAAATTAAAGGGATTAAAAACTGTTTACTATATATTAAAGGAATTTAAAAACTGTTTACTATATATGTGTGTGTGTATATATATATATATATATATATATATATATATATATATATATATATCACACACATACAGTATCATTCAGGTAATAAATCCCAACCTCACGAGTGTCAAAATGTAGAAAATGTTTAAAAAAAGGTCTTTAGATCAGTGATTAAAACAGTGTAGATGAAACACATCCTGTGTGAATGCTGCCCTAATTTCACTCATTTAATGTTTTTAGCGCACCGATGCCGTACCTCATTGGAATTCACTCCAGCCTGGCAGAGGTACGACGTTTCCCTCTTCCCATGGTTTTCTTTCACACCAGCCCTTTGTCACACAAACACTCACATTACAGTTTGTTCTGTGTGTTTGCATGCGGCAGAGAGTGAGGAGTCGCGCACTTGAGGACGTGGTCATACTGAACGTGGACACCAACACCCTGGAGTCGCCCCATGAGGACCTGAAAAAGATCCCGGCCGACGTGGTGAGATACTTTTCCTCCTCACAGATCTCTGACACTCAAAGGATGAAGGTTTATGGCGAACTCTGTTGCTGCAGGGTGGCGGGACTGAAGGTCAGGCTGAAGAGACAGGCGGCGTCGTCGGCCGGGTCAGGGGTCGCGCACAGCTTCCTCCGAGCGCAGGCTCTGCTGTTCGGAGGATACAGAGATGCCTTACAGTCGCCTGACGTGAGTGACACACATCCACATTAAAAAACATTACCTTGAGTTTTCTAAATGCTTACTGCAGTGCTCCTCTCTCGTATGTTGAAGGAAGGGCCGGTCGTGTTCTCCACTGAGTTGTTTCTGAGTCATAAGTCTCAAAGCATGCAGGAGTTTCTGGAGAGCGCGGTTCACCTGCAGTGTTTCAAAGAGGTAACTGCAACATCAGCCGTTTTCTTGAGGCAAGACGCTACAGGCCGTTGTTTTCATGCAATTTCAGTGTCTTCTTTCAGACCAGTGGGGAAAAAAAATTTAAATAAATCCAAAATACATATTTACTTTTTTCTGTTTGCATATGGAGACTTAAAATAAAGTACATATATTTAAAGGCTGTTTTCTCAAAATAAGTCAGAAACATAGTGAATTTTTTAATGTTTAAAAAGTTATTAAAAGTGATATGGAAAATCCTTTAATATGTCAACAAAATGAAACAAGAATTCTGTGCCTGGATTTATCGAATGTTCATATTTCTGTTCTGGAAATATATGCAAATTAGCACATTAAATTAGTGCCTTATTTGTACTGTCAAACGATTAATCGCGATTAATCAAAACCAAAATAAAAAGTTTTTGTTTACATAATATATGTGTGTGCACTGTGTAGATTTATGTATATATAAATACACATGCATGTATATATTTAAGAATTTTTTTATATATATGAAATATTTATTATATGTTTGTATATATACACACACACACACAAATGTATGTTTGTGTATTAATATATACATAATAAATACACACATATATTATGTAAACAAAAACTTTTATTTTGGTTGTAATTAATCACAATTAATCGTTTGACAGCACTATTAAACATTAAAAAAAAAACTTGTAATACAAAACAATTGTCTAAATGTACTGTGATTGATTAACTGGAGAAGTATGGTGAACTATATTAGTTAATTCCTCCTATGTTTTGGAAGAGTATACCAAAAATCATTTACTCACCATCATGTCATTCCAAACCCACATGGCTTCCTATTTCCTGTGTAGCTTTTTTTCCCCCCATGGAGATGTTTTGAAGAATGTTCATGCTGCTCTTTTGCTCTGAATGAGGTCTGAGGATGTTGAGCTGCAAATCTAGCACCATTAAAGCTTTAAAACGCACCCAAATGTACCTCAAGTGTTCTAAAGTCTTAAGATCGCTTTTGTGAAGAAAGCATTTGCAACTTGAGCATCCACATATTCCAGTTACACATGATTGGTCACAAAGTATGCATCAAACCAATCTTGAATATAGAAGAGCAAATGGCATTTGAGTTTTACAATGGAGGACAAAATAATAAGAGAAAAATATATTTAAACAGACTTAAATGTGTAACTATGACATGATCCATAGTATCTTCCATTATAATCTCATTTTGTTCTCAGTTTATTGACGGCCGGCTGAAAATGCTGAACCAGGGCAAAGAGCCGGATGATGTGTTTGAGGAGGAGGTGCTTCAGTGTGGAGCTTCATCCGGTGTGTTTTTACGTTCATCACAGAATTAGACTTGTTTGTTCGTTTGCTCATTTTAACATCCCTTCTGCTTGTGATTCCTCTCAGGTAGCTCTAAATTGCGTCGGCAATTGGTGGGAAACTTAAAGGTACGTTTTACTCGTACAGGAGCTATAAACAAGATGTGGTTCTGGCAGACAACCATACTACTCTTACCACATCTGCAGTATGCATACAGTGCACACTATTTTCAGTATACACTGATTACATGTATGATCTAGTACAGTAATGTTCAGTTTACAGCAGAGCATGCTTGACCTTCCATTTCTGCTCTGGCAATTAAACTAGAATAAACAAACTTGGATTAAAAAAAAAAGCCACTTTCTCTTCCCACAGAAAGGGGGAAAAAAAAAAAAAAAAAAAAAAAAAAAAAAAAAAAAAAAAAAAAAAAAAAGCCACTTTCTCTTCCCACAGAAAGGGGGTGGAGCCCTGATCGTGACATGGAAGTCTACAGCTAACAAAGCAGTGAGTATTTATACACTGCTGTTCAAAACTTTAGAGGCGCAAAATGTTTTTGAAAGAAGTCTCTTTTGCTCACCAAGGCTGCATTTATTTGATCAAAAATACAGTAAAATAACGTGAAATATTACAGTTTAAAATAACTATTTTCTATGTGACTATATGTTACAATGTAATTCATTGCTGTGATCAAAGCTGAATTTTCAGCATCATTACAGAAATCCTTTTAATTGGCTGATTTGGTGCTCATGTTGAAAATTTCAAAAGAACAACATTTAATTTAACTCTTTTTAATTTGATTTGACATTATAAATGTCAATTACTGTCAATTTTGGTCAATTTAATGCATCCTTGCTAAATAAAAGTACTAATTTCTTAAAAAAAAAAAAAAAAAAAACATTTGAAGGGTAGTTTATGTGTATCATGTTAATTTAAAATGTGCTGTTTTGCATTATTAAATATTACATATTCTCCATATGGTTTCCATTTTTCAGACCAAATATCATAGCAAATTTGGGCTGAAAAACCTCCTGTCATCAAAGGTGAGTTTATATTTCTTAAGCAGCATATGGTTCCTCTGTGTGTACAAAATATGTGGTTTGTGTGCATATTCAATGTTTGGATTTTCCCTTTCAGGACCAAACTGCACCTCATATGCTACAGAGGGGCGGGTCTGTGTGTGGAACGCACACGTATCGCCTCATCCAATCGGATTGTCTTCAGAACCGTCTACCAATCACACAGCACTTTGGCAGGGTGAGTGACACCTGAAGGCATCCAAACTAAGCTAGACACACACACACAAAAAGTTATAAAGCTAATATACTGCAAGTTATCGGTCAAAAGTTTGGAGTATCTTCTGCTCACCAAGGCTGCATTTATTTGATCAAAAAATACAGTAAAATCAGCAATATTGTGGAATATTCAAATAACTGTTTTTCTATGTGAATATATTGTAAAATGTCATTTATTTCTGTGATCTAAGCATCATTACTCCAGAAATCATTCCTATATGTTGATTTGCTGCTCAAGAAACATTTCTGATTATCATCAATGTTGAAAACAGCCGTGCTACTTTATATGTTTGTGGAAACTGTGATGCATTTTATTGTTCTTAAATGAATAAAAAGATCAAAAGAACAGAAATTATTTAAAATAGAAATCGTTTGTAGCATTGTGTCTTTACTGTCACTTTTGATCAGTTTAATGCATCCCTGTTGAATAAAATGATTAATTTCTCTCTTTTTTTATCTTACTAATGTGTCTACACTAATACTAAACTAATGTTTATAATTCCTGGCTCCATCTTGTGTTCAACCACAGTACAGCACATTAACTTAACTTTTAACTTTTTAAAATATGGTTTATTTGTTTTTCTACACTCTCTATGCTGCTTTGTTTCTCAGTCTCGACCACGGCGGCCGACACAGAAGAATCCCAGCCTCCAGGGAAATGAGCAACAGACAGAGGACGACAACACCAGCTATGAGGACAGGTGAGATGAGAGGACACAGATGCATGGACGCTTTGCCGCTTCATGTGTGTTTTACAATGCATTTCCCTTCCCAGTGTAACAGAAGATCTTCAGCAGTGCTCTGCCAGCAACGACTTACAGGAAGATGATGATCTTTCTCTGTTGGCCGACCCGGAGGAGATGGACCTGCTCGGAGAGATCTTCGACACGCTGAGTGCCCAGAGCTCCAGAGAGCCGGGTTTACTGTACAGCACACGCAGCCTTGACCTCTTCAGCTCCGACAGCAGTGAATTCATCTCACATGTAAGGCCTAGATCCTCTCACACATTATATCTAAACGGTGTCTGACTTAACCTGCAACAAACAGCTCCATTCAGTCTTTAACACTGGCATCACAGTCAGAAGGTATTTTTTATGGTATGGTATTTATTATAACAGTGGAATATTTTTTCACATGCGATTTTTGATATAAATTAGCTTTAATGATAGTAAATAGTAAAATTTATTCTGATTAGAAAAAATGTAAAAATGTACTAAATGGCATGTATGTATCACAATGGAAAATGGGCCATTTATTTTTAATGATCCATTTCTGCTTGATTTAATTTTTTTTTAATTGATGCATTTTTACACTTTGAACTTCTAATTGAGTAGATCATTACACTGAAAAAAGAATGTACAGCCACACACGCAATTATTTCATGGTAAACTTTCAAAAACAGTACCTATAAAAAAAATAAATAAATAACCCTCAAACTTCTGCTATAATTGCCAAGACATGTAGGAAGTACTAAAATAAAGTGAATTTCAAATTAATAAAAACTATATTATCGCATAAATTATTTTTTTTTAATTTTTTTTTTTTTTTTTGGGGGGGGGGGGGGAAAAAAAGTAATATCATTATACTAAAATAAGACTGAAAAATAAATAACCCATGTGGCCTCATATTACTGCTTACTTTAAAGTCCGACTTTTATTTCCAACAATTGTTTTTTTTTTTTTTTTTCGTAAAAGTTGAAAAAGTAAGTGCAACATTAAATTGCTATAGGGCTACATATTTATGGTGAACTGAGAAAATAAAATGGCTTTGTTGCATGAAAATAACATAAACAAAAAAATCAAGTGATTAAGTGTTGTGTCAGCCTTACCTGACTGCTGTTGATTTTTTAAAACTTGACATGTTGCAGAAATAGTCCAGCACCGGGAACTTGTTGGTGGGAAAAGTTCACACACTCTCACCATTTCATTTCTTTTTCAGAGGAGTCTGACCAACCCAAGTCAGGAGAGTCTAAGTGCCTCGTTTGGAAACAGTGGCAGTCTTGTGAGCTGGGAGGAGGAGCTAGAGGAGGGGCCTGGTGGTGAGGGGGAGGAGCCTGCCGTCCTGACTGACAGGCCAGAAAATGAGCTTAACGAACTAGAGAAGGACTTGACCGAGCTAGGGGTAAATCTGTGTTCAGATCTACAAGTTCTAGAAGAGGCTTTACTGGATCCCCAAGAGGGTTCTCAAGAGGTGCAAGAGGACAGCCGGTCGAAAAATGATGGACAAATGAACGGAACAATGGAGGAAAGCTTGGAAACCGAGACAGTAATTGAAGAGAGTACAGAGACGCAACCTGACAAAGAAGAAGAACGTCAGAAAGAGCATAACACGACAAATGTCTTGGGCTCAAACGGACCTACAAATGAAGGAATCACCTCTGCTGTTTCTCTCAATGTAAAGATAGACACAAGAGAAGAGCCAGATAAGAAGAGCGTTGAACCTCCATCACCGAATGTTTTGTCTACCGTAGCTCTGTTCCAGTCCAAGTCCTTGACTGACACTTCTGGTTCCCGAGGGTTGGATAAATCTGTAAAATCTCCCATAAGCACCCACAAAATCAATGTGGGACCAATGACAGGCCTGCAGACTGAAGAACAAAGTACAAAATCGCCCATTTCGTCAACTCCAGAAGAGCAAACCCAGGCTCCCATTAAGGTCTCAGAGCTGAAGAAGAGATTTGAACATTAGACCATCATAAATCAAGCATATTGAAGCAAAACAATGTTCAAGAACTAAAAATGACTTTTTTTTTAGATTGTCAATTACAAGTCTACATGAAACAACATTTGCACCCTATTTTGATTCTTGTGAAGCAACACTGCAGAGTCAAACGAGATAAAATTATCCATTGGGTTTTTAGTGGATTGTGGAAGGTTGGCGTTCCATACTGAACTTTGTGTTTGTGGAAGGATATTTGTCTCATGTATCTGTTGGTTAAAACTCAATACCGACATCAGTCAGTAAAGTCGATTCAAAGGCAGTGCAAGTTATTACAAATTGGATTTTTATTTTTTCCTTTGGAATAATGTACCCTGAATGTGCATTAAAGTAAATCAGGTCAATTTTAACTTTCACTGAACTGATAAAAGCACCAATTCTGCCCAATAAAGAAAGTTCAGCCTTTTTATCCAAATATCTATAATCATTAATAAAAATCTTATCAGAGAGTGCAAAGCACCGGCTGCTAACTCTGAGCAAACACTGACACAGTCAAAACCAAAAACTCTTAAATGACACGCTTTGAACAGTTCACAAAACTGAGGACAAAGCTGTTAATTCACAGATGCATTTTAATTAATCATCCACAGTTACACAGTCACTTCATCACATTATGATCAACGTCATTCTGAATATTGATGTGTTACAGACATTACAGAAATGCAAACCTAATACAAAACAACATTTGGCAAAGTGCAATATATAGTTCTCTCTCTCTACCTTAGAAAAAACTGAAACATAATGTTCGCTTTTGGACATTTAAAGTATTCGATATGATAATGGTAAACTGTTTTGAAGGTAAAGCTGCCATGTCTCCTTCACGAAGACTCTCAGGTGAGTAAACTTAAAGTACAGATAAAGTAAACAAAGTCAAACTGGTTTGGCCGTCCATCTAAATCTTCTGGTTTCTATTCTTATGATTACTTATGCACTTGCCAGTGTCTTCAGATGTCCCAAGTGTGACAGCAAAACATCTTAAGGCATACTTAAATTGATTTATCGACTTTAATAGTGCATTATGATATGAAAGTATTCTCACATCTCAGTCAAAAGCGTCAAATAAATACCCACCACTTCAAACGATCTCCATCCATGAGCCTCACTTGTTTGCCATGACTGCACACATGAGTGGACTCCACATAAATATCGATATGAAGTTGTAATGAGAGTTCTGTTTAGGTTTACCTGATCAACTTAAACAGTGGTGTGGTTTCAGCATCTTTTGAATGAGGGCTGCATTCAGATCAGTCTCTCCTCTTTGGGCAGTGGAAGAGCAAGACCAGGTCTCTCGGCTCCGTGGTTCTTGGCTTGTTTCCGCTCTTCCGAGCTGGGTTGGTATGATCCCTCCATCTGCCGCTTCTTACGGAGAACGCACGAGAACAGAACCAGGGCCAGAGCCAGAAGGAACAACACCGGCATGCACAGGCCCGATGCGCTCACCGAACTCATGATGCTCCACACACACGTGAAAACAAACACAGACTGAGAATATCTGTGTAAGAGTGTTCTAAGGGTGTGTCCGTTCAAGAGAGGCAAAGTACCTGGTAAGTAGTGACTACACAGTGGTCATCCTTTTACATTTTGGAAGGGAACTTTAACCTAGTGGAGGAGGAAGATAAAAGCGGGACGTGAATTCCTACAGTACACAAACACATTCAGAGATGAGAAGATAATTTCGAATGAGTCTGCTGTTCGGCTGTGGACTGATGGGGTTAATTATTAGTCTGGGAGAACAACACTGACCTACAACTACAAGGAAATCCACAAAAACACTTTGAAGTGAACTCACCCTCGAGTCGTTCCAAAGCCAAATGAGTTTCAGTAAATGAATTAAACTGGTGTCTTTTCCTCAACTATTTATGACTTTTAAAAAGACCTGGAATAGAGCTCATGATGTTATGGACTAATGTTGCTTTTGTGTCCTTTTAAAGTTAGAAACCTTCAGTGCTCAATCATTTTAACAAGTACAACTCTTCTAAATAAGTCAGACGAATAGAATTCTGAGAGTTCAGATGCAAAAGCCTCCAAGCGCCATCTGAAATTTTCATCTAAAATTAGCATTTTTGTAAGGCTCCTATATTTATGTTCAATTATTTCACTATAATGGCAGAGAAAATGACCTGCGCATTGCCATTAAAGTAAAATTATTGAACCTAAGCATAGGAGCCTGATAAAAATGCTAATTTAAATGAATATTTCAGAGAGAACTCTTCATATACTACATACACTGCCCTATATTGAAGTAGCCTTCCTGATACCTGGTTTTATAAGGGACTTTCGTTGATCTACTCTTCAGAAATGATTTGACTTCGATGTAAATAATTACTGTTTTTGGAGAGCCAGTTGTAAGCATGCAGCGGTTGGGTGGGAGTGAGGTGCGCTTTATCTGAGGTGAATCAGTCAGTCACGGAATGCCGGTGGCGGAGCCGGTTTGACGAGCTGTTTTCAAAACACCCAGAGACGAACAAATATCCGATTGAAAGAGAAACGTAGCTCACCTGAGAAACTGCTGTGATATCCGCGAAGGACCCGCTGTTGTTGTTATTTTGAATCCCAAACAATCAAGACCTCCGCGTCCAAGCGCAGAGCGTGAGGAAGTTTCGTTTGACCCGCGCGTTCATGACTACAGCTCTCTCACCTGCGGCCGGAAGCGCGTCAGCTCGCTCTACCTGTTCCACTCACCAAACTCAGTGAAACGCGCTCAACAATCTCAGCGCCCCCTTTTTTCCCCCAAAACGCGCGCGTTCACGCGTGACCTTATCCCTGCCTTAAACTGCCTACATGACTGTCAAGAGTTCCACAATAATAATAATAATAATAATAATAATAAAAATTTAAAAAAATTGTAGCTACATGGCAAATTGTGTTAAATAAAAATAAACTTAAGCCACAGCCTCTCCCCATTTAATTTAAATTTAAAAATGGCTAACATATAGTACATTTTAATTATGTTTAAATTGCTTGTCTATAGCACCGTAAAATTATCAAAAAATGTCCGTAGCTGTAAACCTTTTTTTATTATTATTATTATTATCAAAATATAGTTAATTCCAAAATTTATATCAAATTTGATAACTTTATAAAAATATATATAAAGGCCCGTAGCCAGGGTTTTAAAGTCATCAAATTCTATATATATATATATATATATATATATATATATATATATATATATATATATATATATATATATATAGCACACATAATACTATTGGCCCGTAGCCAGGGTTTTAAAGTCATCAAATTCACAGCACCCTCTTGTAGCCATAGGAGACAAAATTTTCTCCCCCTAACTGAAATGATGACTTTTAAATTTGAACATAACAAATACTATTAATAATATTTAAGTAGAAAATTTAGTTTTAAAGCCATTTTAAGAGCCGTAATATTTGCATTTTAAGAGGAGCTGTTTGAAGGCCAAATATTTGGGAAACAATTTAAAACTATGTCAGTGGGCAGTATATTATTTGTCAATACCAGCTCTCTGCTTTGATTGATAGCATTTTCATTTTCATATTTGTCAGTGAAGAAAATAAACAAATGGTCAACTGATATTGATGTGTTTTATGAATCATTTTATTAAACAAGTCACTTTACTGAAGGCTACCAGGAAAGCTACGTAATTAAACGTAATAGATTCACAATATGTGCAGATTCATCATTAATCATATGCCTGATATATGATGAAAACGGCTTCTTTAATGTTGTGTTTTTGTTTCTTCACATTGACAATTACGAATCACACTGAATCACGTCAATTCAAATGGCGAAAAAGTCAATACTATATTATGCAATTATTTCACAAGGGGTGTCCAAACCTGCTCCTGGAGGGCCATTGTCCTGTAGAGTCCAGCTCAAACCCCAAATAAACACACCCGAACAGCTAATCAAGGTCTTACTAGGTATACTAGAAACTAACAGGCAGGTGTGTTGAGCTAAATGGGCCCCACAATGATTGCAGATTGGTAATAATAGTCTAATATAACCTATTAATCAAAGTTTTTGCAGTTTTCTTTTTTTTTTTTTTTTTTTTGCTCTAAGTTGTAATGGACTATTTTGTATTAGCGAAACCATTAAACTAATCTAAGAGATACTTTAATAATGTCATAAAATGAAAAATAAATTAAACTAAATGTCAATATCATTATCATCATAGCTAAATACATTTCTTAAGGGTTATACAAATCCTCATAAGAGTGTTTATTTTGTGATAATGACCAGCTGACTGTGCTTACATGCAGAACCTGATTTTATCAAGTGCGACATGTTCTTGGATCAACATTGTGTTGACCCTGGAACAACATTGTGATAAACCAATCGAATTTAAAGAACCAGTTTATAGTTTTTGTGAAGTTTAGGCTTGCAATCAGTGTTTGGTTCTTGTACATCAGAGGCATTAATCTATCATTTCCTCTGATTTTAGGGAATACTCATGTTCAAAGTTAGGTTTAGGTGTAGGGATATGGTCAAGACTAAATTTTGGGATTAAAATGTTGTTCCAGGGTCAAACAATATGTTGACCTAGGAACACACACAAAATCAGGATGTGCAACTGTGCATTATGTTGCAGGAGGAATGTGGGAATTTTAAAATGTTGCATTTTTTTAATCAAATAAAAATATATAAATATTATATCAAAGTTTTAGATGTATAAATGCTACAGACGTTTGTTAAAGATGTTTTACAAAATGTGTTACAACACTCCCCTCACATTCTCACTGAAGCAGCCTGAGACTTGAAAGACACAAAGTAGTAAATATGAATTCTAGGTTAAAGATGATTTTGTTAGTCAAGTTAAAATAAAGTTAAAATAAAACAAATCTCATTCCACTGCATCTTACATCTTTGGCATATTTTCATGAAAATATACTGTTCAATAGTTCTCTGGACCCCTAGAAGATCAATAGAGCAGTTGCCAATTTACCAAAGGTTGAATTTACACAGCAAGAGTAATCATTTACGGGAAATCAGAATTGCACTGCCATTAACTCTTCAAGCTCTTTATAAGTCTCCTGTCTGATAAACAAATCTGCAGCATGTATGCTGAAAGGAAGAAGCACATTGTATTTTTTAAGGTGCATTTCAGACATACAGTTGACATTTTGTTCGATAAGTATTTTCAGTTGGGATTTTTATTATTTTGGGACTTTTGAGATGCAGACTAACACATCTTCAGTTAAAAGAGACAGTTATGCCTGTAGTTCAGTATGTTTGCGAAATGCAACCATAATAGTTTGGATATGTCATTTCTTGGGTTTTTGTGTATATGTGATGCATCATAATTTATGGTTTTCCCTCACACAAATTATAAATGCAATATTTTCTAATTTGGGAAATTCCACAAAAAATGTTCAAGATCCTCCCCTTCCCAAACGTGTTGCCTAATCATCATGATGTGACGAGGTGTGCAGGAGAGAGAGCGTGCAGTTTGGACTCTGAGGGAGCTGGAGGCGGGTATAAATCTGAGCTGCTGCAGCTTCACAGACGCTCACAGGAAGAGACACACAGACAGTCAGGATGGAGGTGAAGCTGCTGTTTCTGACTCTTGTTCTGCTCTCCTCACCGCTCCTCACACTATGTGACCCGCTGTGAGTATCACACACACTGTTTTTCATGGATTCACTGACAGATCTGTTCTCAAATGCTCTGATTCGATCTCCTCAGGTATGTTCTGTCAGCTCCTAATCTGCTGAGGGTGGGTTCCTCAGAGAACGTGTTTGTGGAGGCTCAGGATTACTCTGGAGGAGACCTGATCGTGAAGATCATAGTTAAGAACCACCCAAAAAAAGACAAGGAGATACTGTCTCAATCAGTGACACTGACTGCAGCCAACAATTTCCAAATCCTTAAAGACATAAAGGTGACGCCACCTTGACATACTTTTTGCTTGTGTAGGTGTATGTGTGATGCATCATGTACAGTTTGACAACCTAGTTTGTAAAATGCCTTTTCATTTTTTTTTTTTTTTTTTTTTTTTTAATTGGCAGAGGACTAATTCATTTTCTGTCATTTAGATTCCTGATGATCAGAACTACTTCTCTGATGATCCTCTGGAGAAGCAGTATGTGTATCTACAAGCTCATTTTCCATCCGTCATTCTGGAGAAAGTGGTCCTGCTCTCATTCCAGTCTGGATATATATTTGTCCAAACAGACAAACCCATCTACACACCTGCTAGCACAGGTACCATCAAGTGCTTAAAATGTGATAAATATAGAGTGTACAGAACTTTAAATTTGTTACATCAGCGTGACATCATAAAGCAATTAAAATCACATCTGGAATGTCAGTGGCCTCTGGGTCATTCCACAAAATGGATGTATTTGCTTTTTAAAAAGGTGGTTTTTATTTTTTTTATTTTTAAACTGAAATTTGTTCAGAAAAAAAAGGTCTTTAAGTGACTATAAATTGCATTGTGTGTCAAATCGTCTGAAGCTAAGTAAAAAAAAAAAATAAAAATAAAAAAAAAGGAGTGTATTATATTTTAGAATATGAGATATGACTTTAGACTGTTGTAGCTATTACAACCGTCATTTCATGACGACAGACGCAACGCGATACTGTCATTATTTTTACCCCCTCTAGAGGCCGCTTAACTTTAAAACGTAAATATAGGTCGTAATAAGGTGCTTGCACAAACGACCTATATGGTCGTTTTTTGTTGGAGGACAGGCTCTTTATTTATTTATTTATTTATTTTTTATTTAAATAATGCTTTTATTTACATATAGCAAGGAGAAGTTGCAAAAACGGGGCCGCCAACAGGCCAAAAATCCCCTGGTGAAGAATATGGTTTTTTTTTTATTTTTTTTTTTTTTTATTTATTTATGATTATGTTGCTTCGAGGGCTATAATAATGCATAGTAAAAATTGGTGTGAACTATTTATGGTTTCACTCTAAAACATTTAACAAAAATTATAATATATTAAACTTTCAAACAAAGTATTTCAGTTTCTGCTTTGTCATCTATTGCAGTTCAGTACAGGATTTTCTCTCTGACGCCCAACCTGGAACCACTCAGTCAGTCTGGAATCACAGTGGAAATCATGGTACACACTGTTATTTCACACACACTCACACTCATTCATAACATTTCAGCTGTTCATGATTATTTATGTGTTTCTGAAAATCCACAAGGCATCACAGTTTCATCAGAGAAGATATTTCCAGTGAAAGGCATGAAGTCTGGAAAATATGCCATTCCTGAGATGGCCAGGTGTGTAAAACACTGTCAGGACTGAAGCTACTGAATCTGAGTGAAACAACAAAACTTCATTTGTATCTGTCTATTGTGTCTGCTTCAGGACAGTATCTAATAATAAATCAATAAACGGCAGGAAATCCCTAGCTGTTCATGGTCTGTTATCACATGTTTTAATGTCATGAACGCAGACATGTGCATGATTCTGGATGTGTTCTTTTTGTTTCAGTCCAGGGATCTGGAAGGTGGTCACACTGTTCTCAAACACTCCTCAGAAGACATTTACTGCAGACTTTGAGGTCAAAGAATATGGTAAGACCTGTGTCTACAAACACTTGTTGTGTAAGAATATGATAACAAGTCAAAGAATGCATTTACTTATTTGTGTGTCTGGTTTGGTTTTAGTGCTTCCAACATTTGAAGTGAAATTAAAGCCCAGTAAGTCATTCTTCTACGTGCATGATGAGAGTCTGACAGTCGACATTGAAGCCAAGTAAGACAAAATATGTTCTGCTGCATTGTTTTGAAAATTATATTTTGTCCCATATTTCTTTTTCTTTTTTTTTTCTTTTCAAAAAGCCTAATAAAAGGTAGCCAAGCTCATTGTAGAACAAAATTACCATCCAATCACAACTAATTATTGATTAACTTGCAGTTAGGTTGGGTAGAATATACACTGTAAAAAATGATCTGGTCAAAAAGTTATGATAACTTATATTTGTCATTAAATCAGACATAATTTATGAACCAATTTAGGTTCATAAATTACTTCAATGAATCACAAATTCCAGGTGCTTGAATGAACTTGCAATTTTAAATTGAGTGGGGTACAAGTCTTTGAACAAGTTCGCTATTGGTAAGTGTCTGTAGTGTTACCCTCATAGTGTAAGCTCACACACAACCCTTCTATTTATCTTAGCCTCATCATATAACCCACACCCAACTGAAGTTTGGTACCAAAAAAAGTATTGATTGCAAGTTTGAGATGATTGCATGATTGAAGTGATTATGTATAGCTTGTATTGGCTTAACATTGGTTTTAATGATAAAAAAAAGTTTTGTACTCAAATTTGTATGTTTTTTATAATTAAGTTAAAACAAGACATTATTTTAGATCATCTTAACTTGATACCCTAATTCAAAGACATTACCTAATTGAAATTACTAAGTTGAACCCACTAATGGGCAGAGGTGGGACTTTCAAGTCACATGCAAGTCTTCAAGTCATATCCCAAGTCCTCAAAGAGTTAAAGTTAATGAGATAATTAAGTGACTAATTAAATGATGATTGTGCATTAGTGATGAACACTAGAGGTGTGCGATACCGCTAGATTTGGTATCGATCCGATACCAAGTAAATACAGGGCCAGTATCGCTGATATCGATACCAATACCGATACTTTTTAATAATTAAGGTGGATGCGTCTTCAACCTAAATCTAAATGAATTTTCATGACTTTTAATTTGTTTTTGTGATTTGCATTTTGGGTTATTAATCAGTACTACAAAAGCTTTTGTTCAGAAACAACTTTTGGTTACTTCTGTTTTATTTAAATAAACAAAGTTACAAAATGATTACTTCACAAATATAAAAAATGTAAAAACAAATTCTCTTTTCAAGTAGCATGTTAACAAAAAATGTTTCTCCTCTTTAGTGCACTTCTTTTCAGGATTTTTTTCTTAAATAAAGTCACAAAGTTTTACTTCACAATAAATATAAAAAATGTAAAACAAATTCTCCTTGTAATACGATATAATGAGAACAAAATAACGTTTCTCCTCTTTACTGCACTTCTTTTCAGGATTTAAAAAAAAAATGCCAACCAGCTTTACGCACAGCAGCAACCATGTTGGCACCATTGTCTGTTACTACAGCCTGAATCTTTTCTGAAATGCTCCATTCTCCATTCTTTTATATTGATAAAATAATAAATAATAAAAATAATTAAGTCTGGTGCACATCTACGTGTAGTTTAAATATAGAAACTAGTATCCCTTTCACAGCTAACACAAAAAGGCTAATTATATTCAAATATCAAATATGACCTACATTATATTCAGTATATTTGTTTCAGTTCCAGTAAATGTATTCATTTAAATAACACGCTTCAATGGAACACATGTTTATTTTGCATGTATAGTGTGAACGGTCAAGTTGCAGCTTGGCAAACATATAGTGTGAGCACATAAATCCTGAGCTTTGGCTTGAAATCTCATGCGATTTAATTGTACAGCGAGAGCTGGCATTTAATTTTATTAGTTTTTTAATTTTATCAGTTCTCCTTGTGCCTGAATTGTCAAATACTTGCCCACCCGTCCCATATTCCACCATGAGTAATTTGGTCACCCTAGTTAGGTGTTATGAACTAGCAAACAAATGATATTAACAGCATTTATTAGTCATGGTTAATGTTAATTTCTGAATGTAATAATATAGTACAGTGCTCAAAAAAAATGAAGGGAACACTTGCACTTTTACAAGTTGCTTGAACCGAAATGTTTGTTAGCAGTGTGTGTACACAACCACCCTATAATGATAAAAATCCACCCAGTGTTTATTTTTTTTAATCTACTAATATCTTTACCCTTTTCTCAAATCGAGCTGATCTCAGATGCCTGTCTTTGTGAAATCACACAGACGGGGTCCTCCCACGATAGTTTGACTGACAGCAGCGTTTCGACACAGACTGGACTGGCACAGTGTTGCCAAGTCCGAGGTTTTCCCGTGGAATTGGGCTACTCTAACACTGTTGCTGTGGGATAATTTTCATGTCCACGGGTTGAAGCGACCCCAAAAACATGGTATTTCACCCTGGAATGTGACTTTTACCAGGGGACTCCAAAAAAAAAAAAAAATATTTTACCCTCCGGAATGTGTTTTTTACCGGGAGGCCGTCCCTGAAAAGTGATTGGGCTAGTTTTGGGCTAGATTTGAGTAGCAATTAGGCGGACTTTGCTGTGAAAACCTGTCAACCCTGGACTGGCTTCTCACCTTAGACCCACCCTGAGTGAGCTTTCATCAGTCCGCCATTGTTTCGACACTGGAGCAGGTGTAGACAAGAATGTCTCCTATACTGTAAAACCTGACAAGTCACAGTAACTCAAACCGTTTGAGTAAACAGATTGCCTTTACTTAAACCATGTAAGTTTTAAAACTTTGCAATTATGTAATCAAGTGATTAATTAAGTGCTGATTGAGCTTTACTGATCTCTAACATGGTTACTTCAAATGAAACAATAAATCAACATCTAAACCTTAGTTAATTCTCAATAAGATCTTCTGTAGACGTCTGACAGAAATAAAGTCAGTCTGGTTATTAATAAGTGGAGCTGGTGATGCTGTTTGTTAACAGCAGCTGTTCATCACTAAAGCTCAATCAGCACTTAATTAATCACTTGATTACATAATTGCAAAGTTTTAAAACTTACATGGTTTAAGTAAAGGCAATCTGTTTACTCAAACGGTTTGAGTTACTGTGACTTGTCAGGTTTTACAGTGCAGAAAAAGTGAGTATAAGGTTTTAATGAATCTTTGCAAATCGCCTTTACTAATAATGTGCTAATTAGACAGTTTCACGATGAATGCGGCTAAAGTAAACAGTCCCTCAGAGTGTGGCTCGGAAGAGAGGGGCGGAGTCAGCATAGCTCATTAACATTTAAAGAAAAATGCTACAAAATGGCTTGCTCTGAAAAGAGCTGTTTTGACAGGGTAAAAAGGGTGTTGTTTTACACTACCATTGAGATTTTAACCAAACTTTGCTACAGACTTTTCATTAAGATGCTAAAGAATCATATCAACTTGTGCAAAATGGGCATCCGATGATCCCTTAAAATCACACATTGGATCTTGATGAATGAAATATTCAAGCTGAAAACCTTTACAGTTCTTACATCATTAAGGGCTAAACGATGTGACGATGATCAATGGTAACCAAAATCTTCAACCCTATGAGGTCTGAATTTAAAACCACACCAAAAATTAAAGTAAAAAAAAAATAAATAAAAAAATAAAAAAATAAATTAAAGCATGAATTTCATCAAAGCAACGTAAGTCAGTAGCGTGTATGGCTCCCACGTGCCTGTATGCACTCACAACGTCTAGGCCTGCCTCATGCTACAAATAGTGAGAAGTACCCTAACAAAACACAAAACTAGAGACAAATCAGCCAGGAAGGGTAAGCAGAGAGCAATTGTCTGTTGTCATCACCTGCAAAACCATTCCATTTCAGGGGTTGCTGTTGCCTCTCCAGTGCACCTGTTGTCACTTTCATTTGCACGAAAGCAGGTGGAAATGATTCACAATCACTTATTCTTCCTAACTGGACAAATTTATATCTCTGGAGTTTAATCGACTTGGTGTTATACTGTGATTATTAAGTGTTCCCTTACTTTTTTGAGCAATGTATATAGTAATATATTATCCAGAATACATTAACTATGTTAACTTGTGTCAGGTAAACTGAATGTGCTTCATGTGGTAACATTTAAATTAACTGATTTTATTCAAGTCAGATATACACAATTATTTAAAATAGCTGAATCAAACAGACATCATTAGGTTACACCAACTGAAGTAAATTTGAACAAGTTCTGTTAGAAATATTCACCATTCAGTTTTACAGCAGAGATTGGATGTGCTTTTACAGGTACCTTTTTGGACAGAAGGTGGATGGAAATGCGTTTGTGATGTTTGGTGTGATGGAAGATGAGAAGAAAACAAGTATTCCTGCATCTCTGCAAAAAGTTCAGGTGAGAGACATTAAACATCTTACAAGTTTGGATCAAAATCATTTCTCCTCACCCAGAGGACAATTTAAGTGGTTAAATAGCTTTTTATTGTATCTTGTAGACTGATGTTGCTGTGTTTCTCATATATGAATAGATCATTAAAGGAGAGGGTACTGCAGAACTGACCAATCAGATGATCACTAAGACCTTTCCAAACATTAACCAGCTGGTTGGACGATCAATCTATGTTTCAGTCAGTCTATTAACAGAAAGTGGTAAGATTCAACAGATCTGTATGCACATGTTTACCATGTTTACCACGTGTGTGATTGTATGAGAAGATAATCGTGTGTTTCAGGCAGTGAAATGGTGGAAGCAGAAGGGAGAGGCATTCAGATTGTGACGTCACCGTACACCATCCACTTCAGAAAAACACCACAATTCTTCAAACCTGGGATGCCCTTCGACGTCTCGGTATAAAACATTGACTAGATAGTTGAGAACCTGAAAGGTTATAGGAACTGACAAACAATTCCATCAATATATTAACAGAGATCACTTTTTTTTTTATAAAAGGTATACGTAACAAATCCTGACCAGACGCCCGCTGTAAATGTGGAAGTGGAGGTCAATCCTGGAGGGCTCAGAGGTCAAACAAGAGCCAATGGCATTGCCAAGGTTACGGTCAACACTCCCGGAGGATCTCCAACACTGGCGATCACTGTAAGACCTGCCAAGATGTGGACAAGCTGTTTAATTATGTTTATTTATTGTCTGTGTAAATCAGCATGAATACTTTTTTTTTCTTTTTTTTTTTTTTTTTTCTCAGGCAAAGACCAAAGATCCAGAAATAAAAGATGAAAGGCAGCAGGCAGAGAAGAGGATGACGGCTCAGGCCTATATTCCCAAAGGCGGCTCCAACAACTATCTGCACATCGGCATTGATGCTGCAGAGCTTCAGATCAGTGATCCAATGAAAGTCAATCTGAACACTGGACAAAGTCCAGGAGTCAAAGATCAAGACTACACATACATGGTAAAGATAATGGTTATTTCTTATTAATCTGCACCACAAATGTATCAGTTAATTACATCAATTTGATTGCTACCACAGCTTGTTTGAAACCATACAAAGATGCTTAAGTTTATTTTTACTTGTCTGCTTCCTTTTCAGATCTTGAGTAAAGGTCAGATTGTAAAAGTAGACAGGTTTAAGAGGAAAGGACAATCACTAGTCACTCTGCCTGTGACTGTAACCAAAGACATGGTGCCATCCTTCCGCTTTGTGGCTTATTACCATGTGGGCCTTGAGGTGGTGTCTGATTCAGTCTGGGTTGATGTGAAGGACACGTGCATGGGAAAGGTGGGTTAGACATCACAAGATGCAGCTGATGTGCCAACTAGGTCTGTTTTTCTGACACACCATCTCTTGTTTTAATAACAGCTCCAGATTAAGGTGAAGAACAAGATGAATACCTATGGCACAGGAGATGAGGTCAAGCTGCAGATAACTGGAGATCCTGGAGCTAAAGTTGGTCTGGTGGTGGTTGACAAGGCTGTGCAAGTCCTTAACAAGAACAGACTCACTCAGACTCAGGTGACGGATCTTCTTCAGACTTCACAGTGCAACTTGACTTTTTTGGCCTAAAACAACGTAACTGATGTCTTTTTTGCACCTCTAGATCTGGGACGTCATAGAGAAGCATGACACCGGCTGTACAGCAGGAGGTGGGAAGGACAGTATGGGGGTTTTCACTGATGCAGGTCTGATGTTTGAGTCCAGCACTGCAGGAGGAACCAACACCAGAACAAGTATTTATTATAATAATAATAATAATAATAATTACTATTACTACAATTATTTTCTTTTACTAAATTATTTATTTATATTCATTAATTATTTAAACATGTTTTAACTGGAAAAAAAGATTCCGAAGGGTTATTGTCCTTCAGCTAAGGCATTTATAATCCCATTAACTGAATAACTTTGGCTCTAAATCTGAGGTGTCATATGTGTAAAATCCTCAGTCTTACTCTAGTAAGGTTTTTTGTATTTTGTCCTGTTGTTTCTATTGTCTTTGGTCATATCTTGACCTTCATATCATGACTTTCCTGTTGTTTGCCTCCCCATGCCTAATTCCTTTGTTTTGGAATATAATTGATGAAGTTTACTAAATAGATCATATTGCTCTTATATTCTTTAAGATCTCCCAAGTATTTATTACTATTATTATTATTATTATTATTATTATTATTATTATTATTATTATTATTACAAAAAATGAACTAATTTAAATGAATTGTCCTCTAGTGCCCGAGTGTCCTAAAACTTCAAAGAGAAAACGAAGAGCAGAGAGTCTGCTGCAGATCACTAGTACACTGGGTGAGAAGCTAGATTTTACTCCGATTTTTTGGGGATCCCCGTAGTTCTCCTACTCACCTCATTGTTCTACATGAACATTGTCTTCTCAGCTGGTAAATACACTGGTGAACTGAAGCAGTGTTGTGTTGATGGGATGAGGGATAATAAACTCGGCTACACCTGTGAACGAAGAGCCACGTACATCGTCGACGGAGAAGCATGTGCCAAGGCCTTTGTGGACTGCTGCAACAAGATTAAAGATCGCAAGAACACGGAGACTGAAGAGGAGGAAATGCTTCTGGCTCGCAGTAAGTATATGGACTGATGGCTCCGCTAGCTTGTGCTGTCCTGTCAGAAGCTATCAATGCATGAACTAAATTGAAAATGCAGCATCCCATTCCCACTTGAACTTGCACGATGTTAAAACGACAAGGATCCGGTGGCAGTAATTGACACTGATATTTTGAGGCTTGGGTACTTTGGAAAGTAGGATAATACTGAAAGTGGAAAGTCATCAGAGAGAATAATGATACAGTTTATATGATTAGATTATCTGATGTGTTTTTCCACTGTTTTTTTTTTCTTTCACAACAGGTGATGATGATGATGACTATTACACCGAATCTGAAGAGATTGTGTCACGTACACAGTTCCCTGAGAGTTGGCTTTGGGAGGAGATTGATCTATGCGACAAATGGTGAGTAGGAGACATTCAGACAAGTCTTAGACAAGTCACTGGCAGTGAATAAACATCCTGATTACAGTTGACTTAAGTTGATGACTTCCTCATGCATCGTTTCTCAATTATCTTTGATATTATGAATTTTATTTTTAGCTCAACAACATGAAATGACATCCATTAATGTCAAGATGTTAATAGGAAAGCAGTAGTGGTATACAACAGTATTTAATGTGCTTATATTTAGAAAACATCTGAATCTTGTCCCTTGTAAGACATGATGCCTCCAGGCTGCCCAGCTTATGATTCTGTATTAGGCTGATATGAATTTAGATAGTAAACAAGTGTTATAACTGTAATTCAACAGTTTCTGTTATTACTGATATTTTCTCATATTCCATATTTGTAATTTCTCATATATATATCTCATATTTCAGTCCAACCCCAGCCACAGAAAAAGTGATCTACCTGAAACACTCTATCACTACCTGGGAGATCTTGGCTGTCAGTCTGTCACCAACACTTGGTAAGGAGAAGCTGCAAACCCAAAATACATGCTCTGAATAACAACAACATCATCATCATCATCACAGGAACTGCCACCATCATCATCATCACCCAGGAGCTGCTTCTTTAAATCCTTCTGTGTGTCTGTGTTCCTCCTCAAAGGCATCTGTGTGGCAGAACCTGAGGAGATGGTCGTTTTTAAACACCTTTTTATTGACCTCAAGATGCCTTACTCAGCTGTGCGCGGCGAACAACTGGAAATCAGGGCCATAATTCACAACTACACCCCAAATAAGCAGAAGGTAGAATACATTTAATATTAAAAATTCATTGTTTTTTTGCACATTATAGTCATGTGGATTGTAGTAAACACTTCTGCTGGAGTCAAATCATCTACTAATGATAGCATGCATGGATCCTGAGACTCATTTGAGGTTTTTGAGATGCTTGTGACTCAAACTGAAGAAATGTGTAGGATACTGTCCTGTGCTGAAACAGATATATATCCCATCATCACACATTTCATCTTGGATTTATTTCCTCTAGATATTTAAGTGATTTGAGTCACATTCTCCTGTTTTATCCAGGTGCGTGTGGAGTTCATGGAGACAGAAGATGTTTGCAGCTTTGCCAGTAAGAAAGGCAAATACAGAACGACAGTATCTGTTGAGAAAGACTCCAGCATATCCGTTTCATATGTGATTATTCCCATGACGCTGGGAAATCACATGATTGAGGTGAAAGCTTCAGCATATGATGCCATCTACACTGATGGAGTGAGAAAGCCGCTGAAAGTGGTGGTACGTCTGATGGGAAATTCTGACGCTTTTTATATTATTTGGTCATTTGTATCATTAGTAGGTGTTTGTTATTTTGAATAGATAAACTAGAGCATCACGGGTAGTTAACACTATCTCTCTCTCTCTCTCTTTCAGTCTGAGGGTGTGCTGATTCCATTACACAGAAAAAATGTGGAGCTCAATCCTGTTAAGAATGGTGAGATTTATTGTGAACCATAGAAACTTGCATCCAATCAATGTTATTATACTTTAAGTCAGTCAAGACAAAAGCATGTATGAATATCATTACAATGAACTCTTTTCTTGCTCAGTACTCAAAAACCAAAAAGCATACAAAATGTGATCAGCATGTGACTCATGACTCTTCCTCCATCTTGATGTTCTTCTCTATTCCTTGAACAGGGGAAAAACCTATAGTTCTTAAATCGGACATACCAGTTGATCGGGTTCCAGACACACCTGCTAACACGTACATCTCAATTACCGGTAAGGAAAAAGACTATTTCAGTGAATGAGTGATATATTTTTTATTTATTTTTTTAGTTGTTTTGTTTAAGAAGAGGTAAAGTCTATATCTATAATCATAATGTCTATTTTTCCATGTCCACGACAAATTTGTTGCATCCGTACTTCATGCTGGGGCTGGTTTCAAATAACTGTAATCACTGTTTCTTTTAAGATTTTTATCACTTGGTCACGGCATTTGCCTCATCTGTTTGAGTTTGGACTTAATTCACAGGGTTTTGCATTGGCCAAATATAATATATATATGTATATATATATATATATATATACAGGTGCTGGTCATATAATTAGAATATCATCAAAAAGTTGATTTATTTCACTAATTCCATTCAAAAAGTCAAACTTGTATATTATATTCATTCATTACACACAGACTGATATCTTTCAAATGTTTATTTATTTTAATTTTGATGATTATAACTGACAGCTAAGGAAAATCCCAAATTCAGTATCTCAGAAAATTAGAATATTGTGAAAAGGTTCAATATTGAAGACACCTGGTGCCACACTCTAATCAGTTAATTAACTCAAAACACCTGCAAAGGCCTTTAAATGTTCTCTCAGTCTACAGTCGTGGCCAAAAGAGAATTACATAAATATTAGTTTTCAAAAAGTTTGCTGCTAAACTGCTTTTAGATCTTTGTTTCAGTTGTTTCTGTGATGTACGGAAATATAATTACAAGCACTTCATACGTTTCAAAGGCTTTTATCGACAATTACATGACATTTATGCAAAGAGTCAGTATTTGCAGTGTTGGCCCTTCTTTTTCAGGACCTCTGCAATTCGACTGGGCATGCTCTCAATCAACTTCTGGGCCAAATCCTGACTGATAGCAACCCATTCTTTCATAATAACTTCTTGGAGTTTGTCAGAATTAGTGGGTTTTTGTTTGTCCACCCGCCTCTTGAGGATTGACCACAAGTTCTCAATGGGATTCAGATCTGGGGAGTTTCCAGGCAATGGACCCAAAATTTCAACATTCTGGTCCCCGAGCCACTTAGTTATCATTTTTGCCTTATGGCACAGTGCTCCATCGTGCTTGAAAATGCATTGTTCTTCACCAAACTGTTGTTGGGTTGTTGGAAGAAGTTGCTGTTGGAGGGTGTTTTGGTACCATTCTTTATTCATGGCTGTGTTTTTTGGGCAGAATTGTGAGTGAGCCCACTCCTTTGGATGAGAAGCAACCCCACACATGAATGGTGTCAGAATGCTTTACTGTTGGCATGACACAGGACTGATGGTAGCGCTCACCTTTTCTTCTCCGGACAAGCCTTTTTCCAGATGCCCCAAACAATCGGAAAGGGGCTTCATCGGAGAATATGACTTTGCCCCAGTCCTCAGCAGTCCATTCACTATACTTTCTGCAGAAGATCAATCTGTCCCTGATGTTTTTTTTGGAGAGAAGTGGCTTCTTTGCTGCCCTTCTTGACACCAGGCCATCTTCCAAAAGTCTTCGCCTCACTGTGCGTGCAGATGCGCTCACACCTGCCTGCTGCCATTCCTGAGCAAGCTCTGCACTGGTGGCACTCCGATCCCGCAGCTGAATCCTCTTTAGGAGACGATCCTGGCGCTTGCTGGACTTTTTGGAAGCCCTGAAGCCTTCTTTACAAGAATTGAACCTCTTTCCTTGAAGTTCTTGATGAACCTATAAATTGTTGATTTAGGTGCAATCTTAGTAGCCACAATATCCTTGCCTGTGAAGCCATTTTTATGCAACACAATGATGGCTGCACGCGTTTCTTTGCAGGTCACCATGGTTAACAATGGAAGAACAATGATTTCAAGCATCACCCTCCTTTTAACATGTCAAGTCTGCCATTCTAACCCAATCAGCCTGACATAATGATCTCCAGCCTTGTGCTCGTCAACATTCTCACCTGAGTTAACAAGATGATTACTGAAATGATCTCAGCAGGTCCTTTAATGACAGCAATGAAATGCAGTGGAAAGGTTTTTTTTGGATTAAGTTAATTTTCATGGCAAAGAAGGACTATGCAATTCATCTGATAACTCTTCATAACATTCTGGAGTATATGCAAATTGCTATTATAAAAACTTAAGCAGCAACTTTTCCAATTTCCAATATTTATGTAATTCTCAAAACTTTTGGCCACGACTGTAGTTCTGTAGGCTACACAATCATGGGGAAGACTGCTGACTTGACACTTGTCCAAAAGACGACCACTGACACATTGCACAACGAGGGCAAGACACAAAAGGTCATTGCAAAAGAGGCTGGCTGTTCACAGAGCTCTGTGTCCAAGCACATTAATAGAGAGGCGAAGGGAAGGAAAAGATGTGATAGAAAAAGTGTACAAGCAATAGAGATAACCACGCCCTGGAGAGGATTGTGAAACAAAACCCATTCAAAAATGTGGGGGAGAGTGGACTGCAGCTGGAGTCAGTGCTTCAAGAACCACTATGCACAGACGTATGCAAGACATGGGTTTCAGCTGTCACATTCCTTGTGTCAAGCCACTCTTGAACACAGACAGCGTCAGAAGTGTCTTGCTTCAAAAAGGACTGGACTGCTGCTGAGTAGTCCAAAGTTATGTTCTCTGATGGAAGTAAATTTTGCATTTCCTTTGGAAATCAGGGTCCCAGAGTCTGGAGGAAGAGAGGAGAGGCACACAATCCATGTTGCTTGAGGTCCAGTGTAAAGTTTTCACAGTCAGTGATGGTTTGGGGTGCCATGTCATCTGCTGGTGTTGGTCGACTGTGTTTTCTGAGGTCCAAGGTCAATGCAGCCGTATACCAGGAAGTTTTAGAGCACTTTATGCTTCCTGCTGCTGACCAACTTTATGGAGATGCAGATTTCATTTACCAACAGGACTTGGCACCTGCACACAGTGCCAAAGCTACCAGTACCTGGTTTAAGCACCATGGTATCCCTGTCTTAATTGGCCAGCAAACTCGTCTGACCTTAACCCCATAGAAAATTTATGGGGTATTGGGAAGAGGAAGATGCGATATGCCAGACCCAAGAATGCTGAAGCCCACTACCAGAACAACCTGGGCTCTCATAACATCTGAGCAGTGCCACAGACTGATCGACTCCATGCCACGCTGCATTGCTACAGTAATTCAGGCAAAAGGAGCCCCAACTAAGTATTGGGTGCTGTACATGCTCATACATTTCATGTTCGTAGTTTTCAGTTGGCCAAGATTTCTAAAAATCCTTTCTTTGTATTGGCATTAAATAATATTCTAATTTTCTGAGATACTGCATTTGGGATTTTCCTTAGTTGTCAGTTATAATCATCAAAATTAAAAGAAATAAACATGCTAAATATATCAGTCTGTGTGGAATTTGTGAAATAAATTAACTTTTTGATGATATTCTAATTATATGACCAGCACCTGTATATATATATATTTTATTTGGCTAATGAATCTTTGACTCTGAGTACTTTTTGTTAACACAACCTCTGATTAAAAATGTAAATAATATGAAGCAACGGTTCCCTAGTTTTCTTGCATTGATTACAAATCATGCTGATTCATATGCATCGATCTTGAAATATGAATCGTATTTTTTATTTTTTTTCCATTAAGGTAGCGTACCTCGTTCATCACATATCGCTGTAGCAGCTGATAAGGACAGAACTCTGATTAACATGGAAAAGATACCTTTTATTGCGTGTCGTGGTTAGGACACGATGTCTGATGTCTCTTCAGGATGACCAGTGACCATTCAGATTCCCACGCTCTAGTGTCGAGTCAAACCAGCTCAAGCTGAATACTCAGTCTGCGTTCATTCTTTTACCTCTCCAGGTGAAGAGATCGCTCAGACAGTTGAGCAGGCCATCAGTGGAGACTTCATGGGTCGCCTTATTATCCAGCCCAATGGATGTGGAGAGCAGATCATGATCGGTATGACTCTACCTGTCATTGCCACTCATTATCTGGACAGCACCAGTCAGTGGGAGACTGTTGGCATGGAGCGCCGAAATGAAGCCATCAACCATATCAAAACAGGTGATTTGGAATAAAATCTTAACATGCTCTCAGAGATGCTCTCTAGAAAACTTTCGATCAAAAACTGATAATAAACAATACATTATTTATTTTTTGTTTAAAGGTTATCAGCGGCAGCTGGGTTACCGTAAATCAGATGGATCCTATGCTGCATGGAAAGACAGGCCGAGCAGCACATGGTATTTTAATTTCAATCAAAGTTATTTGTTTCATTTTCATTGCCAGTGATTCCCTGTGATAATGTATTATTATCATTTTTAAGATTATTGGTAGCAAGTTATTACTTGTCACTCATTTGGATTTGTTTCTCTCTGTTAAAGGCTTACAGCATATGTGGCCAAAGTCTTCTCCATGGCCAATGACTTTGCTACTATAGAGAAAAATGTGCTCTGCAGCGCCCTCAAGTGGCTGGTTCTGCACAAGCAACTGCCTGATGGCTCCTTTAAAGAGGAATCAGCTGTAATTCATGGAGAGATGGTGGTAAGTTGAATGTGACTATGACAGACTGTATTTAAACTCGTCTGGAGTACAGGAGAACAGGAATGTAAGCTAGCAGTAGAACTACATTAAATAATTACCCTTTGCACATCTGTAAGATACAGAGCCCCTAAGGGGACATGGTGATGTGAGGAAAATATACATTTTAGTGTTTCTGCATTTGCAAGTATTGCACTCCCCTGAGAAACATTGTGTTCTCTCTCAAAACTATTTAATTACACAGCAAAATCCCCAGTGTTAATTTAACACTCTGAGTGTGGACTCATATAAACACCGAAGTAGTGTTAAAAGTAACACTGAAGCAGTGTTAAAGTTAATGAGATAATTAAGAAGTTAATTGAGTTATGATTAAGCATTATTGAAGACACCTGATGTTAACAAGCAGAATCACAAACGAGAAAAATCACAATTTGTGTATCACCATTATAGTGTTCAGTGTTTGCTTTAGCTGGGATCTTGACCCTTGACTTTTTAACATTAAATTTTGTTTGGCTGATATAACTGAGTTATAACAGACAGATAAGCCGAAAGTGAAAGTCATTAGGTGGTGATGATTATGTTTTAATGTAATCATTATGTGACTTGAATCACTGAACCCATTCAGAGTCTTTTCTCTGAGTTATAGTTCCTTGATTGAATATAACAACTTTTGATGCCACAGTGAAAAAGTCTGTACCTGCTATACATTTTGTAAGGGTCCCTTGCAAACTGTTCTGATTTCTTTTTCAAGATTAAATATTTTAGGCACACACAGACATCAAGAATCAGTGTATGAATCTCAACAACGGGGACAAACAGCAAATTCAGATAAACAGATCAACTCTGAACATCACAAAACTAAATACTGATGAGTTTTTATTGGCTATAACATGCTTTTTTGATGGTCACCATTGTTGTGATGCTCACGCTGATTCTTGATGTCTGTGTGTCTAAATAAAAATTTATTTATTTATTATGCAGCTGAAACTTTTAAAAGCATCTGTCTGATTAGGCCAAAATGCAAGGTCTTGTATTTTTCATTTAACTTATGTAATAAATAAAGACAATCCAACTCAAGTATTCAGACCAAAAACACAACCAACAACACATGATCACATTTCCTCTGGTTTGTCTGTCTGTTATAACTCGAGACACCCCTCGCTTCAGACTGTAGCGCGGTGACGTCACGTACGTACGTCATGTATGTGTTTACCGCGCATGCGCAAAGTGACGTAAGGTATGTCTATAGCGCGCATGCCTGCGCATGCTCATTAACGTGGTGACAGCGCATGCGTATGTAATTTGCATTGCGTGATGACGTTAGTTGTTTTCGCATTAAAATGCATGCGCATTAAAAGAATACTCCAATAAAATGTTAAAGTATTAAAGAACATTAAGGTGTAAAAAAAAGACGGGAAAAACAACAGTAAAATATAATACAGCAAACAGCACATATCCATTATTTTAACCATGTTTCATCTGAGGTAAAATTATACGGAATTACAGAGTTTATTCTGTGTAGTATTTTATTTACAATATATTAACATTCTGTTGCACTTTACTTCACTATGTATATTGTAATATTACACTTTAATCGCACCTCATATACGTCTTATTGAGCTATTCAAGAGTAAAACAGATGAAAATCAGTCATCAGCTCCAGTGGTGCAGCTGGTGAAACGTGTGTTGTTTACAATTTGATGTTCGAGTGTTCCTTTTGACTAAGCTTTTTTCCCTCCTTTTTCAAATTTCAAATCACATCAGAAAAGCATGTATTTTCAATAAAAATGAAGTAAATAATCAAAAAGTTGTGAGGGAGGGCTTTATTGTCCCAATAAGGTGGCATCCATATAATAATTTGAATTAAAATGATAATTTACACTCAATAAGTTATTATTGCATACTGTTTTATAATGTACTACAATACTGAGGTGCAGATACTTGCCACTATTTGCAAATAAGTTGCAACCTGGAACTAAGGTTGTATTGTGCAGAAAATGCACTCCAGTTCACGACACCTAATTTACATAAAAGAACAAACGATATTAAAGCAATATTAAATCATTTTGAAGAAAGTCAGAAGAGCCATACAACGAAAAGATTTTAAATGTATTTTTAAATATATTATAGGATGGTGTTAGAAAAAGTGTTATCTGCTTTGTCTGTAAAGTGATTTGATTTATTACCAGCATTAACATCAACTAAATTAATAAAGTTTGTCAAGTCAAAATTTAGGTTGGCTTGGCTCGAGAAAGTATAGCCTGAAAGTTTGATGTTTTTTCAATGTGAAAATTTTACAGTTGAGGGCAATTTTTTTAATTAGATTAGATTTAACTTTATTGTCATTGCACATGTAAGGTACAAGGCAACAAAATGCAGTTAGCATCTAACCAGAAGTGCAGTAAGCAGTAAGTACAGGATATACAGTGTCTGCAATATGTTACAAATGTACAATAAATAAACAAATAAGGCAGTATTATGGACATAATTTACAGATTTTAAATACTATCAGCATGATATACAGATAGATGTACTATGAACATACTATACGGATGGATTATGTAAAAGTGTATGTACACTATAGGCAGAAACTATGAACTTATGAACATAATTTACACTAGTGCAATGGACAGTAAAGTGCATAGAAAATATTCCAGTGTGCAAATGGATTATTCAGTGTTTCTGGATGAACAGACAGTAGTGCAAGTAATAGCATGTTTACTGTTCTTTGTTTGTAAATCAGATGTAGTGATGAGGAGGGTGAGGAGTGTGTGTGTTTGGTGTGTGTGTGTTTGGGGGGGGGGTTGTTGGAGGGCAGAGTTCAGTAAGGAGACAGCTGTAGGGAAAAAGCTGTTCCTGAATCTGCTGGTCATTGTCCTGAGGCTCCTGAATCGCCTCCGAGAGAGCAGGAGATTAAACAGTCCATGGTCAGGGTGAGAGGAGTCCTTAAGAATGCTGCGAGCTCGACGTAGACAGCGTTTTCTCTGGATGTCCTCAATAGCAGGAATACCAGACTGTAATACAACTGGTCAGGATGCTCTCGATCGCACACCTCTCGAAGTTCACCACGACTGAGCAGTTCCCATACCAGACTGTAATACAACTGGTCAGGATGCTCTCGATCGCACACCGGTAGAAGTTCACCAGGATGGCTGAAGACAGCTGGTTCTTCTTCAGTGTCCTGAGGAAGAAGAGACGCTGGTGAGCCTGTGAGCCTCTGATACAGTCTATCAGAGAGAAAAAAAACAGAAAGTTGAGAGGAGACAGACAGAAAGATGAAAAGAGACAGACACTCAAATACTTTTTACAGTACTCACTACATGGTAAGGAGTTAAAGAACTATCTAGCCACATGAAGTGGGGCTCTTCTCTGAATTTTTTCTCACTGACAGTGTCCCTAAAAAGTCATATGAAGTCACATGAAGGTAAATTTAAGAGGTAACACTTTACAATAAGGTTTCATTGGTAAACACTAGTTAATGTATTAATTAACATGAACTAACAATGAACAATACATTTGTTACAGTATCTATTAATCTTTGATAATGTTAGTTAATGATAAAGATTACAAATATACTAAAAAAAGTTTTTTTTTTATTATTTTTTTTTTTTTGAAATCCATGCAACCATCAGTGGCATAACTTACATTAATAAAGTCTTTCTGCTCTTTTTTAAGACATCTTTAAGGCTCATTTTAGGCGAAATAAGACTTTTAAAGACCCTTTAAAGAGCAGCAGAATGCCAGAATCCCTATCACTTCGAATAATATTTCACAAAACATATCATAAATGTTTGAAATCACACACATTTGAAATGACACGCTCTATGATTATGACTAAAGCATCCTTACAATTAAAAGCCATTAACACAAACTCACATTTTTTAAGAAAACAAAAGTAATTAAATGTTTTTTGACTTTACTGCCACCGAATCTCAAAATCCACCACACCTTACGAACATCCGGAAGTGAATGAACCTGGATATGCGCATTAATGCCAGTCAGTACGGCACGCACGTGTATTTATGGTAAATATATAAACGTGACGTCACCACGTTACTGCGCATGCATTTTATAGGCATACCTTACGTCACTTTGCGCATGCACAGTAAACACATACGTGACGTACATACATGACGTCACCGCGCTACAGTCTGCAGCGAGGATTACTTGGATAACTCAGTTATCACAGCCACACAAAACCTAAAGTTAACCACTTAAGGGTCAAGATCCCAACTAAAGCAAATACTGACCACTATAATGGTGACACACAAATTTGTGATTGTATTCTTTGGTGATTCTGCTTGTTAAAATCAGGTGTCTTCAATAATAGTCAATCATCACTCAATCAAACACCTAATTATCTCATTAACTTTAACACTGCTTCAGTGTTACTTTTAACACTACTTCGGTGTTTATATGAGTCCACACTCAGAATGTTAAATTAACACTGGGGATTTTGCTGTGTACCCTGAAAAAACATTGCAAAAGTATTGCGAGTGACGCTAAAGTTTCTCAGGGGAATGCAAAGGTTTTACAAGTGACCTTAAAGTTAGGAAAAACCAAAGTTTGTTGAGTAAATGTAAAGTTTCTTGGAGGAACAAAACAGTTTTACGAGTGGATACAAATTTACATTTTGCAAACAAATATAAAGTTTCTCAGGGGAACGCAAATGCTTGAGGGGCAAACAAAGTTTCTTGTTGGGGGAGCAAATATTAAGAGCAAAAGCAAAGCTTCTTAGGGAATCACAATAATTCGACAAGCAAGCGTAAAGTTTCTCGGAGCAATGAGTGAGTAAACACAAAGTTTCTTTAGGGAACTTAAAAGTTTTGCGGGAGATTTAAATATTTTTTTTTTTCTCTTATGAATTATGAACCAAAGCACGATACATTTGCAATACCTATACTGTCACTATCTCACAATATTTTATAGTCCTGCAGTCCTGGAAAAATATTTTAGCAAGTTTTTTTAGCAAGCTTTGTTGATTTCATAATAATAATAATAATACACACACATTTTATTCTATTCTGTTTATTTGTGCTTTAATCCAGGGTGATGTACGTGGCAAAGATGCCGATGCCTCTCTGACGGCTTTTGTCGTGATTGCCATGCAAGAGGCCAGAGAGATCTGTGGTGAATCAGTTGGTGTAAGAACACCTCTTACATCATTGTGTTTGCCAGAACTATTTATAATGAACAGTTGCTTTTTACACCCTTCCTTTGGGTTTAATCCTTAACACACACTTTTATAGAGTCTGCATGAAAGTATCAGGAAGGCTGTTGTCTTCTTGGAAGGTCGAGTTCCACAACTGACCAATCCTTACGCTGTTGCGATGACGTCGTACGCCATGGCCAATGAGAACAAACTCAATAAAGACATCTTGATGAAATACTCCTCACAACATGAAGGTCAGTCAAGTCAACAAGGCATCAAGAAGAGTTGGGTTTTGTACAACATTCAACAGTACTCACCAAAGTGTAAATAATGGAAGAATTACAGATGTTTTGTGGTGTAATGTTTGATCCTGTTTCTATTACTGTGTTGTGTTTGAAACAGCCGGTCGGTCCTGGACTGTCCCTGGACAGCATTATCACTCACTAGAGGCGACGGCTTATGCTGTGCTGGCGCTTGTGAAGGAGAAAGACTTTGATAAAGCAGGAGAAGCAGTGCACTGGCTGAACAGACAACAGTCTCACTATGGAGGATCTGGCACCACACAGGTACACTAACACCTCATCATTTGACTGATAGACAGCATAACAAGTGCAGGACTGACACTGCAGGACAGGATTTGAATGCTTTTCTGTCTTTTCTAGGCGACCATCATGGTGTTCCAGGCTGTGGCAGAGTATCGCACGCAGGTGAAGGACCGACAAAACTTCAATCTGGACGTGGAGCTGTCTGTGGCAGGAAGAAGCAAACCTGTCAGATATACTATCAAAAAAGAGAATGCACATCTTACACGATCAGACAGGGTGAGGAGTAACACATCTACTAGATTCAAACTGTTTGTGCGTTATTTGTGTTTTTTTGTTGGATTATGGTAGTTTAATTGCTTATCATCCATCATTTTTAATTGTCTACAATGTCAATAGTCTTGCATTTGGTCAGTGAAATTTTCAGGTATCTCTATTATATCATGGACTTGATTCTGATGACTCAAGTATGTCTGCATTCATTCAACAGGTGGACATAAACAAGGAGTTCAATGTAACTGCTAAAGGAACTGGAACAGCCACTCTCTCAGTGAGTGTTCATGAGCATTTATACAGTCAACAGCAAGATTAAAGCATATAACATCTAATCTGAGAGGCGCTGCTGTTTTCAGGTTCTGACGCTGTACTACGCCAGACCTGTTGAGAAGAAATCTGACTGTACTTTCTTTGATCTGACTGTTAAAATGGAGAAAGACAATGAAGGTTCATGAAAGTTCATGCCCTTTCTGTGGCATTTTCCATACATTCAGAGCTAAAATAAAACCTCCATAACACTTCATTATGTGTTGGTTGTTAGTTTTGATTATTACCATGTTTTTTTTTTTTCTTTTAGCAAATCAAGGAGCCATTGAAACGTACAAGATAACTATGGATTTCTAGTATGTTAACACATATTCTAATAAGTTTATTGTTATGCCAAGAACTATTTTATTTTTCATTTATCAGCATGTGATTATTTTGGCTGTTTTCTCACTTGCACTGGTTAATTGTTTTTTTCACTGATTAACTGGTCAGTGCCCAAGTTTGACCCCACCTCACTTTTCCACATTGGCTGTATGTTCTCACAAAGAATCAAATCGCTATACACAGCTGGTCACCATTGTAACTAAATAATGTCTCCGACAGAGATTCCAGTTTCAGTGCGTTCTGACACAGAGGCAACTCGCTTTACAGAGACGAGTTTATTCAGAGATGAGCAGCACTGCTTTACTACTATATGATAATTTGGAAGTCAAATGCATTCGGGTTCTAACCAAAAGATCTAGTGTGAAAACAGCTTTAAACACAGACAGAGTAGATGGAGCAAAACTACAAAACCAGCAAGACCTGTCATTAAAATCTGCTCTTGATCTCCATCTTCACAGCTACAAAAGTGATAAAACCGATGCCACCATGACTATTCTGGACATTGGCATACCGACTGGATTTACTGTGGAGAACAGAGATCTGGAAGAGGTATTGTGATGATAAACTGATGCAGTGATGCCTCACATCTGTATAGCATTGAGTAAATTACATCAATCTAGAACGTCCTAGAAGCAAACCTTAAATATAAGGCCCATCTGACATTGTCTATCAAAAATACTCTGGCGTCACTAGCTTTTTTAATCTAAACAGCTTTCGCTAACGCAGTTCTTTAGCATTACATCAGCCTGTTAAAGGAATAGTTCATCCAAAACTTAAAATTACCCCATTACTTACTCATCCTCAAGCCATCCTAGGTGTATATGACTTTCTTCTTTTAGACAAATCCAATCGGAGTTATATTAAAAATTGTCCTGGCTCTTCCAAGCTGTTTAATGGTAGTGAATGGGTGTTTTTTGTCAATAGGCCAAAGCACATTCATTCATATAAAAAGTGTCCCACACACAAATAAAGGCCTTCAATGCATTTTTGTAAGAAAAATTGTTACATTTTCTAAACGGAAATCTCCAGTTTCCTCTAACTGTTGTACGCGCGTTCACAATAGAACGTCTTTCTGGCAGATGACGTAGGACATAGTGTAAGGTCTGGTGATAAGTGAAAAGAAGTACAAAACAAAGATTTGTAGAGAACAATATCGGAGGATTTTGATATACGCCGAGAGGAGACTGATTTTCCTTTGCTCCTGTAAACAAACGTCGGTTCTCGCGAGACTAGAATATTCTCACTGGACTTTACGTTACTCCTACGTCCTGCATCATTCGCTGGAATGAGCGTGCATACGACGGTCAGCGGAAGCTAGAGACTACAGTTTAAAAGTTTTAAATATGGATATTTTCTTACAAAAACACATTGATTCTCTACAGGAGTCCTTTATTCACTTTATTTGGATTAACATCAAACTGACTTGAGCTCAATAACAACACTGTTGTGTTCTGTAGAAATACATCTGAGTTTAACTTTTTTAATGAATTTTGCAACTTTGACAGTTGAACTGCATTGAAACAACACTGTACTGAATTGAGCAGAATCATGACACTAGAGCTGCTTTACAGCTGAAATTTTGTTTCGTAATTCATGAACATTTTAACCCTGTTTTCTTGGTTTAATGTGAAGCTGCTTTGAAACAATTTGTGTTGTATGAAGCACTATTTAAAAAACTGTGACTTGATTGTGCATGCAATCTAATAATCACTTACAGTACAAGCAGGTAATAAAGCATTTTGATCATATCGTGTATTCATTTGTGTCTTGTTTCTTTGCCCTCAGTTGTCCAGAGGGAAGGAGCGATACATTCAGAAATTTGAGATGGACAAAGTGCTCTCAGAGCGAGGATCCCTCATCCTCTACTTAGATAAGGTATTTCTATAATATATTTATATTTCTATAAAATATGTTGAATTCTTGCTTCTGATTGGCTGACAAAGTGCTCATTAATATCCAATTACTGTACAGCCATAAGGTTCCATGTCACTGTATGTTCACATTTTGTACAGTGTGGCCAACATATTATAGTCTTATAACCACAAGAGAAAGTACATATGTAACATATAGCTTATGGCTGTAACAAATGTACATTTTATTTTGTTTTATATCAGCTATGCCACAATATCTTCGCAGTGTAAATGCAGCTATAGATTTTTTTTTTTTTTCCTAATTACTTGTTTCTTGTGCAGATGTTAACATAGACAGTTTCCAGTGTGCGATATGACATGTAGCCTAATCATAAATTTGCTTTTGTTTTCTGTTTTTTTTTTTTTCAGGTTTTGCGTAAAGAGCCACAAAGACTTGCCTTCAGAATGCATAAGATGCTTAATGTGGGTGTGCTACAACCTGCTGCAGTTACAATATATGAATATTACTCACCCAGTAAGCATTTGGTTTATGCACGCACGCACGCACGCACGCACGCACGCACGCACGCACGCAACGCACACACACACACACACACACACACACACACACACACACACACACACACACACACACACACACACGGTGAACGTGATTTCACCAAGTACAACATATTCCTGGAACAACATTCCAATCAGCCAATCAGAATTGAGATATAACTTTTTAGGAAATATCTGTTTTAGGCTTACCATAAGGGTTAGGTACTTCTACACTCTTGTTAATTAGCTATCATTTCACACTGATTTTAGTAATAAATTATGGGTAGGGTTAGGTTTAATAAATAAATCCAATTCTTCATGCCTCTGACCCGTACATATTTTGCATAATAACATCTTCAACGACTTCAACAACTCAAAAATAGTTTCTGTTTTTTTCTTGAATTTCCTATCCTGCACTAAGTCCATTCAATGATTTACTCATCTGCCACAATAATGCCTTTGCACAAAATTCTTCTTTTCACTCAACTCACTAAATATAAATAACAAAAATCATAATAATGTAAAATAGCAATATATAAACAACAAATCATTTAATGGTAAATAGAGCAGAAATTACAAATACAAGTATGAAACAATTATAAATTACAGTGCCATTTATTATAAACAACTTGAATTACAAATGGCATGTCTGTACTAGTTAACGTGAAACTGAAACTTGCGGTGTGTGTGAAATGCGCTACAAATAACCATGGGCTCATGCACTTTGCACGTTTTGTGTGCTTGACATTAATTGCATTACATAAATCACTTCAGAATAGATGACAAAGTAATTTATATTCCAGAACTGATTGATTAATTAATTTTGATTAATTAGTTAACAATGTCTGTTTTGTGTGTGTTTTATAGATGCACGCTGTACAAAGTTCTTCCACCCTGAAAGGGCAGATGGTGCGATATCCAGACTGTGTAAGGGAGACCTGTGCCAGTGTGCAGAAGGTATTTTCAGCCACAAATTATTGTTTATAAAATAAATAATTTTATTTGGTCCCCTGCAGTCCACTAATGTTCGCATGCAAAAACAGTCCTAAATGTCGTAATTAAACAGTCTGGCCTTTAATGTGCTCAACAGAGACTGCTGAGGTTGAACTGAAATCATCTATAATACCAGATTTAACCCTTGAAGAAATTCTGGTTTATTTTATTCTTAAATGTGAATGAGGAAAAATAAACAAATTTGTCTGTGATTACAAGTGTGTATGTGTGTGCATGAACATTATTAACTTCTCTGAACACAGAAAACTGCAGTTACCAGAAGAAAAACCATATCGGAGATGAAGAGCGTTTCAATAGAGCCTGTGAAGCTGGAATGGATTATGGTAAACGCATTCGTTCTGTGTGTTGATTCATGTTCATGACTCTCATACTTCCAGGAATTAAGATTCACTAGGGTAGGGATAGTTCACCCAAAAATGAAAATTACCCCATAATTTACTCACTCTGAAGCCATCCTAGGTGTATAAAAAATTGCCTTTTCTCTTCCAAGCTTTATAATATAGTGAAGTGAAGTGAAGTGAAGTGACATACAGCCAAGTATGGTGACCCATACTCAGAACTCCTGCTCTGCATTTAACCCATCCAAAGTGCACACACACAGCAGTGAACACACTCACACCGTGAACACACACCCAGAGCAGTTTAATAAAGTAATATAATATAATAAAGAAACACATCATATTTAAAAAGTTATAACCACTTTTCTGTAGCTTGTGCTAACTGTAACTGTCGTACACGGAAGTTGTTTGGGCGGATGACGTAGGATGTATGCAAATTACATTTTCAAGTGAGAAGAGAGAACAAAACAAAACGCTGGTCATGAATTACGAAAGTACAAAATGATCATTAATAAACAAAAATACAAAATTACGATATAAAAATAAAGTAGACAGGATTTCAATACAAAATAAAGAAACCTTTTCTCCATTGCTAAAGTAAGAAAGCTTTGCTTCCTTTGCTCCTGTAAACTAATGTTGGTTGGTTCTTGTGAGTCCTCCTGCCCACTGCCATTATAAAGCTTGAAAGAGCCAGGACAGTTTTTAATACAACTCCAATTGGATTCATCTGAAAGGAGAAAGTCTACACCTAGGATGGCTTGAGGGTGAGTAAATCATGGGCTAATTTTCTTTTTTGGGTGAAATACACAATTAAATAAACAGTTGTTTGTTGCTGGTGGGATGCAATAGAAAAGTTTTATACATTGCTCTTTTTATAGTGACTATGTTAAGCAACAATAATTCCAAGCACATAAAGGTTGTTTTGCTCTGCAACAACATAAGGGAATAAATTATGACAATTTTGGGTGACCTATTCCTTTAACCCTTGTGCAAATGCAATAAAAAAAGTTTGACCTGAGCCTTTTAGGTCTACATGCAGATAACAATATAATGTTTTTGTCAGTTTATAAAGTCAAAGTGGTTGGAATGGATCTGAAACAGGACGCAGACATCTATGACCTGGAGGTGGAGCAGGTGCTGAAAGAAGGTACAGTTCATTATTATTCCATTATACAGTACATGCTCTACAGAAAGCTAAATTGCATTGTGGCAGAATTGTTTCCTAAACACTGTTCTGCCCAATAATCACTAATTTGAATGTAAACGGAAAACATATACCACTCTTCCAACTTCCAAAAACCAAACAATATAGGAAAAAGACAAAACGTACAACACCATACCCAATCATCTGCAGAACCTTCGACCTGCCAGATCTCGGGGGAAGGTAGGTGTCCACTGTGTTTCTTCAAGAGAGCAGGATTTACTTCAGAGAGAACTGGATGTAGTAAAGTAGGCAGAACGACACTGAAAGTTGGAGGGGTGTGTTTAAGGATGTTATGCTCAAGCCCAAGAGAACGTCTGTCAATTAAGAGGGGAAGTGCATTTTTAGATTTGGATTAAAGATTACGAAGGCAAACAATGTTTTTTTTTTTTTTGTTTTTTTTTTGTGAATTGACTTGCACGAACGAATATGTAATTGTATATAAATGTAACAGTGTGCTCTATCAAAATAATTATAGTCAATGTTTGGTTATATATACTTTAAAAGATACCCTGTACAGTTACAGAAACTGACTTGTATGCACATCTTTTATTTTGAATATATATATATGATAATCATATACATATAATATATATATATATATATATATATATATATATATATTTATTTATATATCATAGTAGTGTTCGACTGATATATCTTGGCATTTTTTAAAGTTATTGGCATTGGCCAATACTTTTTTTTTTTCTCTTTGGCCAATATGTTGGACTTTTATTTTGATGGTCAATGCCTGTTTTTTTTTTTATTATTATTATTTTATTATTGCAAGATAAATACAGCAGTTGTCAAAAAATGGTGTAGGCTAAATGTTTTTCAAAATGTACAAAACCGACATGAATATGATTTTAAAATGCATTTTAATTTTTAAACATTTTATTTTGACCCTTACACTGTACATGATGTGTAGCTAAGTTTGTCATTTTGTATGTTTTGTCTTCACTCTTCTGTTGTTTTTAGCCTGCAGTACATCTTTGGAGAGCAGACCTGGATTGAATACTGGCCTACAAGAAAGGAAAGCCAAACTCAAGAACACAGGGACCGATACATCGGCATCTCTGATCTCCAGAACAGTCTTCTCAAAGAAGGATGTGCTACATAATCATACAACCAACATTTGTTGATTACAGAAAATTACATTTCATCTCTTGCAATCTTTCCATTAATCTTCATAGTATTGTTTTATCCAAAATACAGTTGTAATTATATATACATATATATAAAATACTAACTGAATAAAAATGTTACATTTTCATTTTGGAGTGACTGGCAAAATCATTCATTATTTTCTTGCCATTCTGAATTACAAATCCAACATTATCATTTTTGTGCAATACTTTTGAAACCGTATCTCTGTTTAACAATCATAAAATACATTGCAGGAAGAATTATAGTATGTTCCAGGGGTTTACTTTTAGTATAATAATAACAATAATAATAATAAAAAAATGTCTTTAAAACTAAAGGAGTGTTTGTTCAACATTGACAAAATCAAATACATGAGAAGCTAGGTCAGACCAAAATTGCTTGGATATAGAGCAATATTTTTATTTAGTTATTTATTTATTTATTTATTCATTTGCCAGGGTCTTCTCTGCTTGTTTGAGAACATGAGCTGTTAATGTCCAAATATTAAGAAATATTAGAATAGACAGGAAATATTGTGTCAAATTTTAAAATGTGTTTCCTTTGGCTTATTGGAAAAACAATATTTCCCAGGTAAAAGCCAGGTTCTTTTCCAGTGTGTATCATCAAACAAGGACCTCTAGTAGAACGTTCCTCCTGAAGAAATTTTCCTTTTAAAATGAACACTTTGGCACACATGCCTACTGTTACATTTCTTATCTAACAGATCAATACCTTCCAAGAGTAAAACAGATTGTGTAGTAACTGTACTCTTTGGATAAAATATAGAATGGCTTTTAACAAGGTGAATTAATCCAGGTGAAATTGCTTTAACCACCATATTAAACTTTTTTGGAGGAATCTGGAAACTATGGTATGTCATAAATTGCTCATAAGACAGAATATTTCCTTAGTCATTAAATAAGCAAAGCTAAGCACACAATATTATTTTGAAATCATCTGGGGAAAAATAATGATTTATTTCTGACAGTAATATTCCTGTTATTCCATAAGAATGTTCTAAGGGATGAAAAACTGTGAACATAGCATTATTCTTCACATAGTAAACAAGCTTTCAAGTGACGAGACACTGCTGATGAAATTTGGACAAAGCTATAGCTTAGAGGGTAGATGGTTACATTTCAAAATAAAGGAAAGACTACCAATTTTGTCAAAAATGTGGTTGGGGATAAAATTCCAATTGGACTTTGGGTTAGCTAGAAATATTTTAAGCCAATTAATAAAATAATAATAATAATAATTAATCTGAAAGAGATTTTGTCTTTCCATTTCATTTTTCAAGTGCAAAGAATAAGGGTCGCAGCCTCAGCAGAATGGTGTAGAAAACTGTATCTTCCAAAATGTTTCATCCACATCTCCAGAATGTGTTTCTTGGAGAAAAAAATAAAGAAATCAAATCACTTCTCTTACACACACAAAAAAAAAATAGAACTAAACACGCAACCTAATAAGAGTTCAAATCAACCTTGAGTGCCTATATATCGCATTGTTTGTCAATCACAGTTCCGATCAAAACATCCAAATCAAACATCCAAAAAGAAGTGCTTCCTCCCATCAAATAACATGAATGAGAAACAGAATGAAGCCTGCTGACATTTCCGTCACTTTCTTCTGGATCTCTTCCCTCTTGTCGCTTGTTTTTTTTGGCCAACGGTTTCTGCGGCATCTCAGGAATGGGGGAAACTATAGCCTCTGTATCAAAGTTTTGAACTATGTCATAACACATTGACGAATCATTCTCATTAGCCAGATCCATGATTGTGAAGTTAGCAGTACTGAGTTCGGCACATTCACTTTTGCTCATGCCGGGAACACTCTGCGATGTTATGTTTAAACATTGCTTTCTTCACTTCTTACATTTACCCATATAAATCAGATTCCATAGAAGCCTGTGCTGTAAAAGTGTCATCGGTGATAATAAAGTAAGAAAAAAAGTCATGCCAGATAAATTGTATCATCACATCACCTAGAGGCCCACACTTACATGGCCGACTGTAACGCTGCCATCTTGATATGTATGTAGGCTATGTCATCTTTGACATACATCATGCAATACAACAGTGAGTTGAAAACTGTTTTTTTTTTTTCAGTTTTCACTCAAAATATGTATCATTTTTGTGCAATGTTTGACTCAAGTGTTGAAATAGTAAGAAAAGCAGGCAAATTAACTTACCTTATTTTAAATCTATTGTGCTTTAAATTTAACTGTTAAAATTGTTTACAGCTTAAAGGGATACTCCACCCCAAAATTAAAATTTTGTCATTATTCACTTACCCCCATGTCATTCCAAACCCGTAAAAGCTTTGTTCATCTTCAGAACACAATTGAAGATATTTTGGATGAAAACCTGGAGGCTTGAGACTGTCCCATAGACTGCCAAATAAATAACAGTGTCAAGGTCCAGAAAAGGTATGAAAGTCATCGTCAGAATACTCCATCTGCCATCAGACGTGCAATCTGGGTTATATAAAGCGACGGGAACACTTTTTGTAAGCGAAGAAAACAAAAATAAGTAACTAATATTTTTCAACAATTCCTTTGTCAACAGTCTCCTCTGTGTCTCTCCATATCACCGTATACTGCGTATGCTCTTCTGTATCATCCGCGCCACAAGGATCCGCTCTTTTCTTTCAAATCAAAGCTAAATAGATGTAGAAACAGTGCATCCTTGTGGTCTGGATGATACAGTCACAGGCCTCTCGGTTTTCATCCAAAATATCTTCAATTGTGTTCCATAGACGAACGAAGCTTTTACGGGTTTGGAACGACATGCTAAATAATTCTGAATCTGAAACTATTTTTTTTTCTCCAGTATGATTTAGTTGATTTCAGGCTTTCGCAAAGGTTGTTCAACATGCATTTTAGAATTTGTAAAACTGCTAAACTGTTCAATACTCCTCTGTATGCTGTTCAACGACTGAGGTATCAGTTGGATGAGGACATTTGGACATTTGAGCATATGGATGATCACCATCTATATGTTTGCATGAGCTTCATTTAGTAATTTATAATTGCCATAAATGCAGTAAAGCAGTTTCAATTCTCATGTGTCTAAGTTTTGGTCAGTAGTTCCCATGTCCCTGGAGGTCCTCCAACAGTGCATAGTTCCAGAACCAACGTTTTGGCAGGAGTGTGGTAAAGAAACAAGACTTATTAGAAGTTAGTGTAACATTGGAAACAGGCCCGGCGCCAGGACGCACGACTTGGGGGGGCTTTTATATTTCTGGGGGTGGGGGGGGGGGCTTAGCTCTCCTAAGTCTGAGTTTCAAGTGAACGCTCAATATACATTATTGGTGGCTCCCACATTTGAACTCAATGTTACAGCCAAGGAGACCATTTATAAACTCTCTGCCTGTCCTGTCATGTCCAAGGAGGCCATCCACGAACTCTCTGGCTGTCCTGCCATGTCCAAGGAGGCCATCCACGAACTCTCTGGCTGTCCTGCCATGTCCAAGGAGGCCATCCACAACTCTCTGGCTGTCCTGCCATGTCCAAGGAGGCCATCCACGAACTCTCTGGCTGTCCTGCCATGTCCAAGGAGGCCATCCACAAACTCTCTGGCTGTCCTGTCACGGCCATGGAGGCCATCCACAAACTCTCTGCCTGTCCTGTCATGGCCAAGGAGGCCATCCACAAACTCTCTGCCTGTCCTGCCATGTCCAAGGAGGCCATCCACGAACTCTCTGGCTGTCCTGTCACGGCCAAGGAGGCCATCCACGAACTCACTGCCTGTCCTGTCACAGCCAAGGAGGCCGTCCACGAACTCTCTGCCTGTCCTGTCACCGCCAAGGTGGCCGTCTACAAACTCACTGCCTGTCCTGTCATGGCCATGGAGGCCGCTCATGAACTCACTGCCTGTCCTGCCACGGCCATGGAGGCAGCTCATGAACTCACTGCCTGTCCTGCCACGGCCTTGGAGGCCACTCATTAACTCACTGTCTGTCCTGTCATGGCCACGAAGGCCATTCAAGAACCCTCTGCTGTCTCTGTCACAGCCAAGTGGTCCATACATGTCTCTGCTCCACCATGGCTCCCTACTCTGCCAGCTCCAACATGTCTCCATACTGCTCTGGATCTGCTCCACGGCCCAGGTCCCCCTCTGCTCCATTGTCTGTCACTGCTTCATGGCCCAGGTCCCCCTCTGCTCCATTGTCTGTCACTGCTTCATGGCCCAGGTCCCCCTCTGCTCCATTGTCTGTCACTGCTCCACGGCCCAGGTCCCCCTCTCTGCTCCATTGTCTGTCACTGCTCCACGGCCCAGGTCCCCCTCTGCTCCATTGTCTGTCAAAGCTTCATGGCCCAGGTCCCCCTCTGCTCCATTGTCTGTCACTGCTCCACGGCCCAGGCCCCCTCTGCTCCATTGTCTGTCACTGCTCCACGGCCCAGGTCCCCCTCTGCTCCATTGTCTGTCTCTGCTCCACAGTCTAGACCTGCCTCTGTTTCTTGGGCCTGGCCCTCCCCCTGTTCCGCCTTCGCTCCTCCACCCTCCTGGACTTTTTGGATTTTGTTTGTTTGGGCATCTGGAGCTGCCCTTAGAGGGGAGGATATGTAATGTCTGTTTTGGGGTTTTGTTTCATGATCTTGTTTTCATGTCTTTTATTTTGTAGTTTGATTGATTTGCTGTTTGTGTCAAGCTTCCCTTGCCCTCTTGTATTCCTGCTATTGGTTTCTCTGTCCAATGTGTCATGTTCACGTGACCCTCATTGTCTGTATAAGTAGCCATGTCTTTGCCATTGTCTCTTGTCATGTATTAATGTTTTAACCTGCTGTCGGTGAGTCTAGTCTGTTCATGCCACATCAAGTCTGGTTTAGTCAAGTCTGTTCAAGTCAAGTCTTCGTTTCCTGTTTGGATCACTGTAAATAAACTGTACTTGGGTTCATCGCTACGCTCGCCCCGGTCACACGCATCCACCATGTTTGAAGTTTTTAATGACTTTTATTGTTGTTTGTAGTTCTGAACCGAATCATTCCTAAAGGTGCAATGGATTGTGGGTAAAATTATGCATTAGAGTGTACACAGATCCACACTTCAAAAATCAACCTGAAATAGTATACCATCCAGGGACTTTTGGCATACTCTTTTCAACATACTATGCTTTGGGACACACTTATTCTAATCTGACATTCTATTTTGGATGCACAGTATTAATATTGGGATGCAGGGTAAGAAGCAATTTTACTAAAGATGCTGCAAAGTAAATACCAATGATGATCATAATAACCAATGTCCATCACAAATATGCAGACTGATATCTTAAATTTTTTTTTTTATTATTATTATTATTCTTTTAACTATAATTTGGATTTCAAGTCTGTGAGTCTCTACTAATGAGCAGGTGACCTGAATCAGGTGTGTTTGATTAAGGAGACATGCAAAATGTGCAGTGATGGGGGTCCTCCAGGAATGTGGTTGAGATCCACTGCCCTATCGGACAGAGTCTTGAACAGAAGAGGTGTATTCAACCTAGACGTGGTGCTGCACAGACAGAACAGTCTTTGACATCCAAGTACCGCAAGAGCAATTCGAAAGTAGAATCTGCTCTCTAATCGCTCTTGCGATACTTTGATGTTAAACACCAATCAGTCTGCATTACGACGCTTTGAGACAAAATGTCCTTACTGCGTTTCTGGGCCTTGAACATTTCAGTTGCATTGCTGTTTATGCAGAGTGAGAAAGCTCTCGGATTTCACCAAAAATATCTTAATTTGTGTTCTGAAGATGAACGAAGGTCTTATGGGTTTGTAACAACATGAGGGTGAGTGATTAATGATGACATTGATGCAAAATCATTGATGATCCAGTTTCCATTTGACTGATCACAGATTCCACTTTTTTGGCTTTTCTGGCTGCCAACATGGGCAAAAAAATTATATATATATATATAATATATATATATATAAATCTGCATTCGCTATATGAATATAAAATATACATTAAACCATGGTGTGAGTCTACAGAGTTTGAACATGAGGGGAACGTCTAGATTTTCCTGTCTGATAATGAAACCGCTTCCTGTGCAAGTTTAGCACTATTTAAAAAACAAGGTACACTTCCTGAGAGACCACAGCTCATCTGTGGACACATACTGCAAGACATAAGAAAAAATAATGGAGTCTGAGAATATTAATGTACACAGAAATGTTAATAACACATCTGGACCACAAACACAGAGTCACCGCCAAACTGACGGAAACACTCAAAAGCACAGTAAGCAGAAAGTTTAATCTGATGCAGAGATAGTGGTGCTAATGTTTGAGCAACTGAAAATTGTTAGATAATTTAATATAACTGTTTAGATCATTTGAATAGCTGTTTTCAAAGAACAATGTGTTTATGTTTCTGCTTTTATATTTAAAGTATTAACAGAATATTTTTCTTGGTTGTACATTTTACTGTATAGGCCTAGCATTTCTAGAAGCTTTGTCATTATAAGAGCACACTTTTAAAAAGCACTGTTGGTTACTTACAAAAGGTCAATTTTGAAATGTTAACAATCATAATAATCTAATAATAGTTAGTGAATTTTCATTAATTAATATTTGTGTGCTTTGGTCCTGTTTGTCAGGAGGAAGTAGATGTTTGGTGTTGATCACAGTGTTTTTCCAGATTATTTGTGTTCTTCTGCTGATCAACAACATAGTGCTGCACATCACCATCAGAACAGAGAGAGACCTGAGAAAGAGTTACAAGAACACAGTTGAAGAGTTCAATCAAACCATCAACAGTTTACAGGACAATTACACTGATCTAATGATTGAAAAACACCAACTTCAGAACAACTTCAACTCTTTGAGTCAGAAGAACCTGGAAACCAGAGTCAAAGATCTCACTGCTGAGAAAAAACAGTTACAGAGAGATTTTGACATTTTGAATAAAAAGGGCACAGTTTTTTTATTCATGTCCACTGAGTTGAGCTGGTCTGACAGCAGACAGTACTGCAGGGATCGTGGTGCTGATCTGGTCATTATCAACACTGAAGAGAAGCAGGTGAGTTTGTGTGAGTGTCTGTTAATGAATGAGAGCAATTACACTGATTTCTGTTTTATACACACACAGAGGTTCATATCTTCATTAGTCAGTGAGAGAGTGTGGATTGGTTTGTCTGACAGAGAGCAGGAGGGCAACATGAAATGGGTGGATAATTCAACACTGAAACAAGGGTAAGTGCTAAAAAAAAAATTGCTGTTTATTCATTTGTTTTAGTCTTTCTGAATATCATTGTAACTTCCTTCAAGTAAGGGTGACCACAAAAAACGAGTCATCCTAAATGTCAAAAAAAAAAAAATCATACAAATAAACCAATATAACAAAATAAATACAAACAAAACACATTATATAACAAATTACTTCCTCAAAAATTAGGTTATTAATAGCCAGCCAACCCTCCATAACCCCCAATACAATCCCAGCTTCACCCCACAAAGTAATCCAAGAAAAAAAAAAAGGAAATTAGATAAACACCCTTCAATTCCTACTACATGTAACACACAAAACAAAACCCTCATGCAAATAAATAATTCATGTGTTTTTCACTGCAAACATAACCCTCATGCAAATAAATAATTCATGTGTTTTAAAGCTTCAACATGTATAAAGGGTAAAAAGGTTGGCTGGCAACACTAGGCTGGGAAGATATACAACAACAACAAAAAAAAACAAACAAACAAATTCAAAAAACAAAACACTCTGCTAGCCAGTCTGGTTCACAACAATAATCAAATCTTAATTGGTGCTGGAGGCATACAGCGCACACACGCAAGGACCAGCTAGCTGAGGAAATGCAACATAAACACTGGAGGAACAGCAATCAACTAAACCTGAAAAACAAAAACACACACAAAACACAATATTCAGAAGAAAATAACCCCAATACTTAATTTTCATTTTAATCCCTTTTAAAATAATAATAAATGCAACACATTAACAAATCCTATATAAAACCTATTATCTGCAACATCGGCATCAATCCCAAACTACTTTCCAAAGGTTTTCCAGATCAAAGAAGAATGAATGTGACCAACGGCAAACAAATCCACGATGTTTACATCTACCTTAAAAACAAACACCCTACTTTAATAAAACAAGGCTTTGTTAGCAAAACAACCAATGTTCGTTTTGCATACCTGCTCACCATGTGCACAATCAAAACACAGAGGTACTACATGTACAAAGGACAGTACAATAGGTGTCTGCATTAAGAACAGAATAACATAAAAGCTGCAAGCAGCGATGAAAGGGCCCTTGCACCCGGGCTCACCACCACACGGTGGCCATAGGAGATCGGTGAACGTTGGACCATATGCTTTTAAAATGGTAAATATTTGTGCCAAATTTCCTGCTGCCAACAGGTGGCGCTATGATTATATTTGAATATCGGCATGTAAATGTCTTCAGGCCAGGACTTTTACCAAACATGCAAAGTTTCGGACAGATCAGACATTGCATGATTAAAGTTTAAAACAAGTAATTTCTTGTCACCAGCAGGTGGCGGTATGATTATAACTGAAGTATTGGCCTTAAGATCTGTTGAGACCAGGAATCTTATCAGACATGTGAAGTTTAGGGAAGATCAGACATTTCATGTTTAAGTTAGTTTAAAATAAGCCATTTCCTGTTGCCAGCAGGTGGCGCTATAATTATAATTGAATATTGGCCTTTAGATGCATTCAGGCCAGGACTCTTATAAATTATGTGAAGTTTGGGGCAGATTGGGCATTGTACGCATGAGTTACAACAAATTCCTGTTTGATAGTATTAATAGCATGCTTTAGCACTTAGTAAGTGTTGCTAGCATGTTTGAGAATATTTCTAGCATGTTTAGCACACAATGACATATTTTACTGTGTTGCTAATAGTGCATACCAGTGTAAAAGATATCACTTCCTTTTGCCAGTAGGTGGCGCTATAACTATAACCAAATATGAACATGTACATGTCTTCAGGCCAGGACTCTAATCAAACTTGTGAAGTTTGGGGCGGATCGGACATTGCTTACCTGAGTTACAACAACTTCCTGTTTCATAGTATTGATAGCATCCTTTAGCACATAGTAAGTGTTGCTAGCATGTTTTAGCATGCTTCTAGAATTTTGACAGCCTATTTAACACTTGTTGATGCTTTTTATTATTTGCAAGGAGTCCATAACAGTCTTAAACATGCCACTTCCTGTTGCCAGCAGGTGGCGCTATGACTATAATCGAATTTGGGCATGTTGATGTGTTCAGGACAGGACTCTTGTTCAACTTGTTCAATTTGGGGCAGATTGGACACTGTATGCATGAATTACAGTAACTTCCTGTTTCACTGCATTAATAGGATGCTTTAGCATTTATAGGGTCCTCACACCATCGGTGCTTGGGCCCTAATAATAAGAATAATCCTTAGGGGAACATCGGTGCTCGGGCCCTAATAAAAAGCTTTGAGAGTATGAAACCAAACTACAAACATTCACTTAGCCTACCTATTCACCCAGACCATGTCCATGCACAAACGAACATGGAAGCACTACCAGACAGCACGCTTCCACACAAAAAGATCCAAACACTGGCTGCATCCGAAAACTTATCAGGCAATGTATCAGGCAATGACTTTGCAGGCAGCGTTTTTGCACGAAGGCACCTCACGAAACTGATTTTGGACAGGCTTCTGAGGCAGTGTAACGGTTAAATGATCTACAGCTAAATATAGAGAGCTTTGGTGATAACTAAGTGGATATTTAATTACTGCAATATTAATTTCTCGCTAGAAATTACATCAAAAGTGGAAAAATTTGATCAAAAACAAACATTTACACACAAGGCAGTGAAGGATACATCTATGCTGCCTTCAAAAATCGGCCAGATGAAGGCATCTCAGGAGACAGGAACTGAAGCTAACACTGAATTCGGACGTGCCTTGATGCCTTCCTACCTTGGAATGCGTCCTTAGAAGGCAGCATTTTTCAGTTTTCGGATGCAGCCACTGTCTCCAGGCCTCTTCTCCTTCTTTTTTTCTTTTTAATGGCGGTTGGCAAACCCACTTAAAAGGTGCATTTCCGCCACCTACTGGACTGGAGTGTGGAGCATTACGGATATTGGTAAAAACAGATTGAAAAAAAAAAAACCATTACACAAGAATTTAATTATTTTATATGCTTCATTATGTCATTTTCAAATTCTATTTATTAAACCTATGTCTCCAGGCCTCCTTTCAGATGCCTGCTTAAAAACTCAAACCAGTTACATGGCCACGCCCTCTACTACTAGCCACCTCCCCAGCTACAACATTATAAAATCACCTTCAGAAAACAACAGAAAAGAAAACTTAAAGACATTTTAAATACTATAAATTCTATTAAGAAAACTCTTATTTTCTCTTTTAATTTTTTTAGTTCTGTTCCAGCTTCTGTACTACTTTAGTTTACTCTCGAAACATGCTATTATACTGAGTATTGTTGATTCATAAATTTGTGCTCCTGAAAAACTGATCCGCTGATGCATGTTGTTCAGGTTTTGGCTCAAAGGTGAACCAAACAACTCCGGTGGAAATGAGGACTGTATTGAACTGAATTATTATAGAGAGAAGATGGAATTATCACCGCTGAACAACTGGAATGATCTGCTATGCTCTGAGAAGAAAAGGGGGATTTGTGAGAAATAGGGTTCAACCCATCTTGTTGTTTTGCTTCTGTTATCTAAATTAATCATTCTTATTGCACACACATAAGTTCTGATTGTGGTCCCTGCCTAAAAAAAAAAAAAAAAATCAGCTGATCTGAAATTTGTTAGAAGGATATTGTCAAAGCGTCATTATTTTCTTATTGCTATAATAATCTTTGTTTCTCATGGCGTGAATTCAGTACACAAAACCTCTGATGTGTTCATGTTTTGCTCCATCTTAAGCAGCTCTATATTAATATGATCTTATTCTAGCTGTGATCATGAGTCTCATTTGTTGGTCTGAAGTGTTGAGGAGACAATCACAGTAAACTACAGAAGTCTAAAGTGTCTAGATTACTCTGATTCACCCTCTTATTCTGATATTGAGTGTCTTTTGAGGTAAATTGCTTTCTGTTTGAATAAAATGTTCAATTACTATCATTACCAGAGTAAACTGTGCATTTTTGTTTTCATTTCACAGCTTTATTGCTCTGTTTCATTCAGTCCAGCAGGAAGCAGCAGAGAGCAGGTTTATCAGACTGAACTGATCAGAGAGGAAGAGAAACATCAGAGCCAGCATTTTATTTCTACCAATTTATGGGTATTTTTTATCTTTCAAAAAAAATTCCCCAAAAAACCTTTTGACACCAAAGTACTTTCATAATTGACCATTAATGAATGAAAACTATATACTATTTTGGCTTAAATCAGCCCTGAGGATAAAAATCAAGTAAAAAAGCATTGAGACTGAAGAAACCATTTCACAAAGCTGAGTGGGCCCCCAATGAGGCCAACTGTGTGCCCATAACATGCCCACAAGTATGTACACAGTGTGGGCTGGGTGTGGGCACAGTGGGGAGAGTGTGGGTACAGTGGGGAGAGTGTGGGTACAGTGTGGGCTGGGTGTGGGGACAGTGGGGAGAGTGTGGGTACAGTGTGGGCTGGGTGTGAGGACAGTGGGGAGAGTGTGGGTACAGTGTGGGCTGGGTGTGAGGACAGTGGGGAGAGTGTGGGTACAGTGTGGGCTGGGTGTGAGGACAGTGGGGAGAGTGTGGGTACAGTGTGGGCTGGGTGTGGGGACAGTGGGGGAGAGTGTGGGTACAGTGGGGAGAGTGTGGGTACACTGTGGGCTGGGTGTGGGGACAGAGTAGGGAGAGCGTCGGTACAGTGTGGGCTGGGTGTGGGCACAGTGGGGAGAGTGTGGGCACAGTGGGGAGAGTGTGGGTACAGTGTGGGCTGGGTGTGGGCACAGTGGGGAGAGTGTGGGCACAGTGGGGAGAGTGTGGGTACAGTGTGGGCTGGGTGTGAGGACAGTGGGGAGAGTGTGGGAATACTGTGGGCCAAAAGTATGCCCTCTATTTGTCCTAAGTAGCATCCCAGCTGAAAATGTGTACCTAGGACCCCAGCAGAGAGATTTAATGTATTTTATTTCAGTTGATTTCATCTAAGGCTGTGTCTGAAGTCAGTTGTAGTTCTTGTGTTTCTCTTTTCTTCAGCAATTCTGTTTGTAAACAGCAGGTGTTCATCACTAATTCACAATTATCACTCAATTAATCACTTAATTACTTAATTGCAAAGTACCTGTATATCTTCTTTCAGTGAACTCAACTGAATTAAGTTCAGAGTACTCATAACTGTTAGTTTTAAAACTTAAATGGTTTAAGGATTCAGTTGCCTCAAACGGTTTGAGTAAACTTAACTTGTCAGGTTTTTAAGGATATCTGTTTACTCAAACGGTTTGAGTTAAGTTACTTGTCGGGTTTTACAGTGTATGTAATAGCTTGTAGTTGCATGTTTCAATACATTTTAGACCTTCTCTATTTGCATAATAAGAGCAAACTATTTAATAAATGGTTGAAATTGTCAATTTAGTACATGACTGGTAATGGACCAAATGGTTTAGGTTAATAGGCAATTACTTTGAGTGACACAATTTTAGCACTCAAGTTAACTGTTAACAGTAACTGCTATGCAAGTGCATTTGAGCACATTTATCTCAAACTGACAAAAACTGTTGACATTTCAACTACTGGGCGCTTCTTAATATCCTAAATGATGCTTCCTCGCACCTTCATCCTTCAGCAAGAAATGGACAGAAGAATGTGGAAATAAGCAACTGAAGTCTTGCACTGGTGGGTTTGTTTTGCCATGTCACCCTTAGTTTGAAGACTAGTCTAGACAAAGTGTGTTGTGAAACTGGGTTGCGGACATGCAGTTGTCTTAACCAATGCTTTTCAATTAAATGGTGTTGCACAACATAAATACACACCAATAGTTGCTCTTCTGCTCGATCATACTCCAGTTTCTCTATCCGAGTTACTCAACAGTTTGTTCTGTGGACGATAATGTCTTGAAATGAGGCGGGACATAGATGAATGATAAAAGTCGAAACAGTGCTCCGCTTCTACTAATGTTGCTAATGCAGCCAGATGATGAACACGATGCATGTGGACATAGTGACGCTGACTGCCGTCGTTCTTTGCTTCCCTTTGCTCACAATATGTGCCCCACTGTAAGTACATTCATTTTTTTTAAACCTCCAAAAATGTGGTTTCTTAAATTCATGAAAATGCTCTTTCTGATAGACAAATGTAAATCTTAAGTATTGATCTCCTCAGGTATGTTCTGTCGGCTCCTAATCTGCTGAGGGTGGGTTCCTCAGAGAACGTGTTTGTGGAGGCTCAGGATTACTCTGGAGGAGACCTGAACGTGAGGATCATAGTTAAGAATCATCCAAAGAAGAACGTGGAGATACTGTCTAAATCAGTGACACTGACTGCAGCCAACAATTTCCAGATCCTTACAGATATAAAGGTGAGAGTGCAGTAATTACAGTGCAGTTATGTCTCATTTATTTTATTAACAGTTATAACTGACTGGTTATCTGTTCTACAGATCCCTGATGATCAGAACTTCTTCTCTGATGATCCTCTGGAGAAGCAGTATGTGTATCTACAAGCTCAGTTTTCATCCGTCACTCTGGAGAAAGTGGTCATGCTCTCATTCCAGTCTGGATATATATTTGTACAAACAGACAAACCCATCTACACACCTGCTAGCACAGGTACCATTTAGGTTTATTTTAGGCATGGGTCACAATGCTTTTTAATTGGCTTATAAAATTAAAGTCTTTTAAAATGGTTTTAAAAAATTGTGTTGTTACATTCAGTGCTTTAATACTGGATATTCTAAATAAGTCCTTTTCATTATAGAGAGGATGCAGAAAACGTGATATATTTCTCAGCTGTGTAAAAATGATTTTTAAAGAAGACGTTTGCTGTCACCATGCAGTCGCATCATGACAATAGGATACATGCATAATGTTTTACATAAAATAAAGCTGTAGTGCACATAGTAATATTTGATGTAACATTATTATTATTATTATTTTTTCCAGTTAATTACAGGATCTTTTCCTTAACTCCTGATCAACACCCATTTGATGGAACCTCCATCTCGGTTGATATCATGGTATGGAAATAAATGTTGTATATTCAAGCATAGATGAAATTAATGATGCTCTGAAAGGAATTTTTACCAAAGCAGAAATTAAAGGCACCATTGGAGAAGCACAATTTAAAAAAAAAAAGAAATCATTTCTGAAAATTACTTTTTTTGGGGGGGAAAATATTTTCAGCTGGAAAAAAATTGGTGCATCACTACATTAAATAACTAAACCAGCTTGTATGCTGTAACAAGCACCAGAATTATCCCATCACTGGTGAAAAAAAAAAGAAACTTATTTTTTACTGTTTAACGAATCCTCAAGGCATCACACTGGACAGAGATCAATTCCAGCCAAGGCAAGGCATCAGGACCAAAAACTTTGCATTACCTGAACTTGCCAGGTTTGTTTATTGTTGAAGTGCACCATTCAGTCATAATGCAGGTGTTCTCTTTTAGTAAGACGGTTGTGTTTTCTGCACATTCTGTTTTGAAGCTTTGGGGTTTGGAAGTTGATCGCAAAGTACACAAACACACCACAAAAGAACTTCACCACTGAATTTGAAGTTATGGAATATGGTATGTTTACTGCCTCCTCTGGAGAACAAATGATGTTGGTAAAGTTGTAGGAAATACTGAAGAATGGCTGAAATTTGTTGTATTTTTTTGTAGTGCTGCCGAGCTTTGAAGTAACCTTAAATCCACGCAAACCATTCTTTTATGTGAATGAGGACTCTCTGACAGTAGACATATCAGCTAAGTATGAGAAATTATATTTTTCTGTTTGAGTGTGCATACTACTCCAATTAAGTACTCTGAAGTAGTCTAGTTTTTTTATTGCATATGACATATGTACTGTCTGTTCCTGTGACCTCACTGGTTATTTAAAGATTTATTACAAGGGATGTTCTCAAATGTTTGATATGTATATTTGTTTCTTTAGGTACCTGTTTGGTAATAAGGTGAGAGGAACTGCATTTGTGGTGTTTGGTGTGATAGACAATGAGAAGAAGATCAGTATTGCTGCTTCACTGCAAAGGGTTCAGGTAAGTTAAGACAGAGATGTGCTTTATAACTTTATTAATTATAATCCCACATAATGCACAACTTCATTTGGAGACAAAAGGCATTGCTTGCATGTTTGTGGTTCAACATAACTGCTGTTTCATTGTGAATTGTATGCCTTTTTGTTTTGCTTAAGCAACAGACATGAGATGTACAATTCATATCGCAATCCTAATGTTATTGCAAAAGAGGGGGTGTAATCAGTGTTTTACAGTCCTACAGAAAAATACCAAAAAAAAAAAAAAAACTATTTAAAAAAATGTAGTAAAAATATTCTTATTGAATATAAAATGTATAAATTGTATTTATTAATTTTATAAAAAAGAAAAATTATAATGTAATTGCAGGGGGTTTATTACCACAATTTTACAGTTATTGTGTAAAAATAATAAAAATAAGAAGAAGAAGAAGAAAAAAAATATTTTTATCTAAAAGTAATTTTATAAAAATATAACTTTATAAAATGGTTTTAAAAAAATTACAATATTACTTTATAAAATAGCAAATACTACTGTACAGGGAGTACAGTATTTTGCCATTTGACTCTCTGTAGATAATTGATGGAGAAGGAGAGGCAGCGCTGACAAGACAAATGATCAAGGGGAACTTCCCAGAAGTCCAGCAGCTAGTTGGGAAATCCCTCTACATTTCAGCCAGTGTTTTAACAGAAACTGGTAAGAACCAGACTGACCTGAGAGTCTGTGTGATGGGTTGAGAGTTGGATTTTAGCTTGAGAGTTGCTGGAAGGTTTTTATATTTTACCAGCTCAAAACGATTTTGTCTAAAGTTGATTTCACCTCAGAAAAGACCTGATGACTGTGTTTGTGTGCGTGTTTCAGGCAGTGAAATGGTAGAAGCCCATAAGAAAGGCATTCAGATTGTGACGTCACCATACACCATTCTCTTCAAAAGAACACCACACTTCTTCAAACCTGGAATGCCTTTTGATGTCTCGGTATGAAAAAAATCACTAAACATTTAAGAATGGGATCATACTCACCTCTACTGAGCTCCGATACACAGTGATATTGGTTATATACGATGATATTCTTTTTAATTTCTTATTAAGGTCTACATAACAAATCCTGACCAAACACCTGCTAGAAATGTGGAAGTGGAGGTCAATCCTGGAGCGGTCAGAGGTCAAACAAGAGCCAATGGCATTGCGAAAGTTACTGTCAACACTCCGGGAGGATCTTCAACACTGGAGATCACAGTAAGACCTTAGCATAAATGAAACATCTCAAAGTCTTGGTCGCTTTTTGAAATTTTGCAAACCAAAAAAATCAATATGTTTATGTCCAGGCAAAGACCAAAGATCCACAATTAAGAGATGATCAGCAGCAGGCAGTGAGGAAGATGATGGCTCAGGCCTACAAGCCCAAATCCGGCTCCAACAACTACCTGCACATCGGCATTGATGCTGCAGAGCTGCAGATTGGTGATCAAATGAAAGTCAATCTGAATCTAGGAAACAGCCCTGGAGTGAAAAATCAGGATTTCACCTATATGGTGAGGAACACATGACACATTCATCGCTCATGCGCTACTTTGTGCATCCTAGTTGTTTGATAAAAATGGTGCTTTTTTACCTCCTATTTAGGGATGAATTAATGTACAAATTGTATTCATACTTCTGCAAGCACTATGAACATTTTTTTGAAAACCTACACCAATTCTGGAGTGTGACTGCCTAAGCATATCACCTACAAACTGGGATCCTGACCATTGACCATGAACCATTTTGTCAGACTGTTGGGCAACGTGAGAAAATCGAACATGCTGTCCTGTCTGTCTCTAATAGTGTTAAAAGTTCATCATTTTAGCACAGCATTTTTTTTGTCCTTTTTGTGGAATAGATATTAAGTTTATCAGAGTTTTATTGATTTATATAAATTAAGTTACAATAATTATATGTGTGCCAGTCAAATGCCACTCTTGTTTTTTTAAAACAAATTATAATTTATTAGTTAAAATATATTTTAATCAGGGGCCAAGCATCGAAGGTAATCATTAATCTTCTTCTTCTTCTTCATAGAACCATATGGTAAAAAGTTGTGAAATGCTTGGCCCAAGCTGATTCAATTGCAAGCTATGGCATAATTTTCTGCCATTTGAATCTTCAGAAAACCCCACTTTTTCGGAGTCCTCCTAGACCATTTGTCCAATTTTACCAAAAATATAACCACATCATCCTCAAACCATGCCAACAACAAATTTTGTTGATTAGTCAAACCATTCTCAAATAACACACAAACAAATTTAACAAAGAGTGAAAATGGATGTAAAGTTGTGTCTCTGCAAAGCTTTACTGTATTCAGACCAAACTTGGTGTGTGTTATAATGTTCCCTGCACAGTTTTGGCATAGCGTCACCTAGTGGTCAGAAGATATGTAAAATGTTTAGATTTGCTTATAACTTAATAAAGACTAGTGTCTTTAGAGTCGGAGAAACATACCAAGTCGAATGGTACTCAATTTTCCCATGCTGGCCATTTTGGGCATCTGCCATTTTGAAGTTTTGGGGCAAAAAAACTATAATGCAATTTCAAAACATGCAAATAACTTTTGATTAGTTTTGCCTATTGTCATGGAACTGGAAGATTCATTGGATCATCCCAAGAACATTGATTATACCAAGTAAGCCATTATCTATCGGCCGAATTTACTGTCGAATTTCTTTGAAAACCTACTATGTGAAAACTAAAAGCTTTCTTATATTAACATCAAACTTTATTTTGTAGCAATATCACATTACACTGACCACAGCAAATAAATTTGGTAAGAGTGCCACATATTGGTCAAAATGATAAACCATTAAATCATATTCTTAGTGACTGCATTGATGATTTTTCAGCCATTTTGACTAAAATCATCATGTCTTTAATTACTCATTGCTGCAGTTGGTCTGATGCTCCCTGCTATGCTTATAGCTCCTTGTTTTGGCTCTGTTGTGCTTGGCTCCTTAACTGCTGTTTTGTAGTTTATTTTTTATATATTGAATTGTACCTAATTATGTTTTCAAATGTGTAGCTGGCTATGTCATTATAGTATAAAAACCATTAAAAAATAACGTAAAATTTCAACTAATTGCTAACATTTCTCATTTTCATTTAGTTTACTCTGTACTAAAGTAACTAAAACTGAAATAAAAATGAACAAAACTATATAGATGAGAAAAACAAATAAAATGACTTTCTAAAACAGTGAATATAAAAAAATCTATTCGTGTAATTCATCCTGCCTGTATTTGTCATTATTCCCACAGATCTTGAGTAAAGGTCAGATTGTTCAAGTGAAAAGGTTTAAGATGACAGGACAATCTCTAGTGACTCTGTCTCTGCCGGTAACCAAAGACATGATGCCGTCCTTCCGCTTTGTGGCTTATTACCATGTGGACTCGCCTGAGGTGGTGTCTGATTCAGTCTGGGTCGATGTGAAGGACACGTGCATGGGAACGGTGAGTGAACCCAGAAACCATGAGCATGATGAGTGCCTGTAGAAACCATCAGCATTTATGAGCATGTTCTTACTGCTTTTAATCGCAGCTCAAAGTCGAGGTAAAGGACCCGGCACAATATGGCCCAAGAGATCAGCTCAGCTTGAAAATCACTGGAGACCCTGGAGCTAAAGTCGGGCTGGTCGCTGTAGATAAGGGTGTCTATGTCCTTAATGACAAGAACAGACTGACTCAGACTAAGGTAATTAACCTCACATATAATAGCCTCAGTAGTTTCAGACTTAAAATGACCTGGTCTCTTGTTGCTCTAGATCTGGGACGTCATAGAGAAGCATGACACCGGCTGTACGGCAGGATGTGGGAGGGACAGTATGGGGGTTTTCACTGATGCAGGTCTGATGTTTGAGTCAAATACTGCAGGGGGAACCAACACCAGAACAAGTACTTGAACAGTAGATTTAGCTGGAATTGAAGTGTCAGTGTTGTCATGCTCTGCATTCCCAAGCACATCTTTCATGTTCTTGTAGATATCGAGTGTCCTGTCCCATCAAAGAGAAAACGCAGAGCACAGAGTCTTCTGCAGGTCACCAATACATTGGGTAAGGCAGCTGTTTATGAAACTATTTATCAAATTGCAAAGGCTGCGATTTAATTCTGTTATATTTCATGTTCTTTTACAAATGAGCAGCTCATGATCCGGTGTTTTCAGCGTCTCAGCTCACATTAAATGCTGCTCCATATAAACTCATCTCTGCATCTGCTCTGAGTCTGGGTTGCTTGTAACATGCACCAACCATCAGCCCAAAGTTTTGATGAGAAGCGCTTATCAACAAAAGAGAAGCCTTTAAGGGCTTTCTGCAGTTTTGCATCAAAATAAGTTTAATGTTTGCAAAAGAAGAAATTCATTTTTATTTTTGAGTAATAATAATAATTATTATTATCATTTTAAAGCCTTTTTATTTTATAGCCATAACAAAATGTGTGCCAAGTAGTGCAGCCCTACATTTTTTAAAATCTTTTAAATTTTTATCAGAAAAATCACAATTAGATTTTTCTCCTAAGTCATGCAGCCCTTTTTATGCTGTTCCTCTCCTTCTGTCCTCGTTGTTTCTACACTATCACTGTCTTCTCAGCTGGTCAGTACTCCGGTGATCTGAAGAAGTGCTGTGTGGACGGACTTCAAGATAATTATCTCGGTTATACGTGTGAACGGCGGACTTTATTCATCAACGATGGAGATGAATGTGTTGAGGCCTTCCTGCACTGCTGCAGGGAGATGCAGCGCCACATAGTTGACTTCGCAGAGGAAGAGTTTTTACTGGCCCGCAGTGAGATTTTAGCCTCATTTGCAAAATACATTCTCACAGCTCTCAAACACAGGGATTTCAGCAAGAGAATTATCCACCTACTTACTCTCAAATGCTTCTTTATTGCTATTTCAAGTTAAATGGCATTTTCACATTATGATAATATAGAAACAGTTGTAAAGTTTGAGAGTGCTTGTGGGTTAATTAGAGCTACAATGATCACAGATTCTCATTTTATTACATATCAACAGAGAATAAACTTATCAATAGTGTGATTTCAGATTAATTGCTTTAATATCATATCACTTGGACTCGCATCTAATACTTTACTATAGCTTAAATTTGAAGTAATGCTATTATATATATATATATATATATATATATATATATGTATATATATGTATGTATGTATGTATATGTTTTTGAAAGAAGGCACGCTGAGACTTCTTAATGTGATGCTTCTTTTAGAGACTGCAGTTCTCTGCAAATACACACATACACAAGGAACACGAAAACAGCTTGAACAGTATGAAGACTGGCGTAAAACAGTAATATTGTGAAATATTATTACAATTTAAAATAACTGGTTTCTATGTGAATATTTTGTAAACTGTGATTTATTTCTGTGATGTGCAGCTGAATTTTCAGCATCATTACTCCAGTCTTCAGCATCACATGATCCTTCAGAAATCATTCTAATATGCTGATTTGCTGCTCAAGAAACATTTCTGATTCTGTTGAAAACAGTTGTGCTGCCGAATATTTTTGTGTAAACCGTGATCAATTTTATTTTTAAGGATTCTTTGGTAAATAGTTATTTGAAACATACATATTTTGTGAAAATGTAACTGTTTTTACTATCACATTTGATCTAGTTAATGCGCCCATACTGAATTTATTTAAAAAAAAAAAAAAAAAAAAAAAAAAAAAACACTTGTAAACCTTTGAATAGTAGTGAATACTAGTTTGTTTCTTGTTCAGGTGAAGAAGATGATTTTGATGAGGAACTAGGTGAAGTGATGGTACGCACACAGTTTCCTGAAAGCTGGCTTTGGGAGGAGATCGATCTTCCTCCCTGCCCACAAAACCAGTTGTGGTGAGAAAATGTTTTATGATATTTTCATTTACAAATAAATCAAAAACTTTTTGTGGGAACCAAGATGTTGTTGTTTCAACAAGTTGGCAATATTGGACACAGTTTTATCAGCTATAAATATGAATTTTGAAGTGAAGATGAAAACTATAGTGGCGGTGGGCAAAAAAGTGTCTGCATTAATATTTGTTTGAAAAATCTTGGAGGGACTGGCTGTAGATGTTGAAGAGATTTGACCATGACAGTGTCTTGGTTTGTGTCTAGCACTGAAACATCCACCTTAAGAACTGGAATATTCCTTAAAGACTCCATCACAACCTGGCAGATCACAGCCATCAGCCTGTCCAAGACCCTTGGTAAAATGCCACTCTTGTTCATTTGTTATATAATATTATTTGTTGCTTTTTGACGCTCCCTTTGTTTCCCTGCAGGAATGTGTGTGGCTGATCCTTTTGAGATCCCTGTTAAGAAAGATTTTTTTATCAGTCTGAAGATGCCTTATTCAGCGGTGCGCAATGAACAACTGGAAATAAAGGCTGTTCTTCACAATTACGGCAATCAGAAGCTGAAAGTATGTGCAGTTTACTGGCATGGTACATTGTACTAATCCTGTAAAAGCTACTGTAGCATATTCACAAATCCTCTAAATGATCGACATTATCAAAACTTTGCTGCTGAAGCTGTCGCACACAATCTACTACATGCCTTCTGTTGTCTGATTGAGAGTTTAGACTGTTATAGTAAGTAAAAGGCCTTTTAGCATAATTGTAAAAATGTCAACCTTAAGCTTGTGCTTTACACATCTTTAGTGATTTTTTTTTTTTTTTTTTTTTTTTTTTTTTTTTTTGTAAATGTAAGAATATCTTTGATATTATTAGTAGTATATCAAGATGAACATTTACTGGACTGAAGCAACTCAGGTTTACTTGATAATCCAGATCATTCTTTAGAAAAATTGCAAAAATAAAAAAATCTCTTTAGAAAAACTTTTTTTTCAAAAAAATCCCACAAAAAAAAATATATCATTGCATTATATGTTTTCAAACTACAGAGCTTTGATCATAAAACTAAGCATTTAATTATGATCTTAAGATGTATTAATGGGAGATATAGAGGGACAGCTGTTATTAATATGATTTTATGTAAGTATCTGCTATACTGTTATAAAGATTTCATTGATTTACAATACGAGCCTCAGAATTGCATCTTACTTTTTGCTTATATAAATATCAGCAGCTTCAGCAAATTTCATATTTTTCCTCAGTTTCAGCCTCTGTATAAAACTGAGTTTTTTTTTTTTTCATGCTTTATGAGGTTAAACTGTACAGCAGTGGACTTCACTGTACTTTTTTTTTTTTTTACAGACGGTTCAAATTAGATTTAAGACATCAGAGGGTATTTGCAGCAGTGCCAGCAAAAAACAGAAAGGCAGGATAACTGTTTCTGTTGGCCCCATGTCCTCCATAGCCATCCCTCTCATCATCATCCCCATGGAGCTGAAAGAGCAGTGGATCGAAGCTGAAGCATACAGCTCGAATCGCAATGACGCAATTAGAAAGAATCTGAAGGTGGTGGTGAGTCTGCCTTATCAATATTTAGAGGAAGGCTCTGGTGATTTTTTTGTAATATCCTCATTTGTAAGTCGCTTTGGATAAAAGCGTCTGCTAAATGACTAAATGTAAAATGTAATGTAAATGTGATTTCTGCAGGAATCATTCATGAACTATCCTCAGTCACTTTATTTTTAGATTTTCAATACATCCAGTAAAATTCATTTGTGTCCATCTTTCTTTCAGCCTGAAGGTGTGCTAACCGAAGTCCGGGAGAGAATTGTGGAGATCAACCCATCCCAGCATCCAGGTGCAGCTTCTTTAGAAACCCTGAATATGCAGTGAAAATGTTTGCAAATGACAACTGAAATCCTCTTCAAACACCCTATGTCCTCATGACTGAACAGGCGGCTCGCAGATCGTGCATATGAGGAGTGACATCCCAAGCCGAAAGGTTCCAAACACACCTGCTTCCACAGTGATCACAGTGATAGGTGAAAATCTCATTGCACTGTTCTCCTCTGAGGCATATAGGGCCCTATGGAATTCCATTTGTGTTTTTTTTCCCCCAAATTCCTTTTTTTTTTTTTTTTTTGTCCATTTTAATTTTAGTAATCGAAATTTAATTTTAGTAATCAAAAAGCTTGTCTAATTTATTGATATAATGAAGCTTTACTTAAAGTTTAACCAAAATGACATTTTAGAGCCTTATGAAATCCCCCCCCCCCCCCCCCCCCCCCCCACACACACACAAGTACCTTTAAGTAATCAAAAAGCATGTCTAATCAATATAACAAATTTAATAATGTTTACAAGAAATTCTGAATTCAGAAATTCTCTGTTGTCTATATTAACTGTTCTGGATGTATGATTTAGTACATTTTTTTTTTTTAAATAAATAATTGTGGTAAACAAAGGAGGAGTAAAATATTAACAATTTAATTAACCTTTTAAAATGTAATCAAACAAAAATGTTTGGAAATACCTTTTTTTTTTCCTCTCTTTTTTGACAAAGTGCTACAGTTAGGAAAACCATGGAAGAATTTTTTTGAATTGTAGTTCTTTAAAAAAAAAAAAAAAAAAAAATATATATATATATATATATATATATATATATATATATATATATATAATTATTATTATTATTGTTGTTGTTGTTTTTGTTATTCTGAGAAGTACATTCTACCGTACAATAGTAATAAATTTCTGTCTGTTTCTTTAGGTTAAACCAAACTTTTATTTTGAAAGGGTTTTTTGAGTTTCTGTGTGTAACTAAAGATGGTTTTTATCAGTTGAAATGGTGAAATGCTTGTGATGTGACATTCCGTGTTATACTTTAAATTACATTTTCTGTGTCTTGATTCCACAATTACACCCATGTTATGGAAATCATAGGGCCCTTGGTATATCATTTCATACACCAACCAGACCGGTGTCAATATGACGTAAAAACCCAATCACAGTCAATTACCTTCCATGTTTGCAGGTGAGGAGATAACACGCACAGTTGAGCAGGCCATCAGTGGAAATTTTATGGGTGAGCTCCTTGTCCAGCCCAGTGGATGTGGAGAGCAGAACATGATCCGTATGACTCTACCTCTCATTGCCACTCATTACCTGGACAGCACAAAGCAGTGGGAGGCTATTGGCATGGAGCGCCGTAATGAAGCCGTCAACCATATCAAAACAGGTCAGCTGACCGCCCTCAGCATCACCTTAATATCAATGTTCTCCCAGTGGTTAAATTGAGTGCAGAGTGTCCACTGCTGTCATTAATTTGTTGTTCTGGTAGGCTATCAGCAGGAGTTGAAGTTCCGTAAAGCTGATGGGTCATACAGTAGCTGGTTACACGTACCGAGTAGCACATGGTGAGATAATGCGGATTATTTACAGATAATGATTGTTTTTCTTTCTTGCACGTTTCGTGTTTTAATCAATTTGGTCTCCTCTTTTGCCTCTATTTACAGGCTGACAGCATATGTGGCTAAAGTGTTCGCGATGGCCAGTGATCTGATTGTCATAGAGGAGAATGTGATCTGCAGCGCTCTCAACTGGCTGGCCACAAATAAACAGCTGCCAGACGGCACATTTAAAGAAGATGCCCCTGTGTATCAGAGTGAGATGGTTGTAAGTTAATTTTTTTTTTTTTCAAAATTCCCCAAAATATCAAGCACAGCCCTCAGATCCATTGCGCTCTGGTGAGTCCCAGCTTGTGTTACTTTCTAGGTCCTGTTCCCCTCTATCTTCTCCCATTGTTTCATACTGTCCTATCAAAATAAAGGTGAAAAAGCCCATAAATATCTTCACTCAGGAACAAGTAACTGGAAGTTATGTCAAGAAAACATGTCCACATTTTAAAGATTTATACCTGAGGCTTTTCAGAATAAGGGGTTGCACAGAAAAGTCGACTTGTTGACTTTAATGCTCTGCTATGACCGGGGGTGCACATACGTTTTTCAGCCTCGTTCTCAAAAGAGCACCTGGAGATAGTAAACTTTAAAATATGTCCTCCGCAACCTCCGCGAAGTCTCATTCCTGCTCTCAGGGAACTGAGGTTATGATAGTAAATGGAGACGTTCCCTTTCAAGCTTTTACAAGACATTGCGGCAATTTCTCCACTTACGATAATCAATCCTGCCATGAAAGAGGCTACAAGCAGCCTGAACAAGTTACACCCTCAGCACACACACATAATTCCCATAACCAATAGTGGCATTTGTTAGGTTGGCTCTCAGCTGAAAGGTGGAGATGAGCCAATGAGCGTCTAAAGCCCAGGTACACTAAATTTGCATATCTGGCCACTGAGAACAGGGCAGAAGCAACAACAACGAGGGCGAAGGCAAGAAGCAGTGAAGTTTTGAGTGATTGAGTGATAGCTTCTTCATAGCAATGGATGCTAAAGGCTCGAATGGTGGCTGTGAAAGGGCTCTTAACACCATTTCTAGGTCCCAGGGTGGGACGGAAGGAGAACGTTGACACACAGTCCTAGGTACTCCAAGTGATGAAGCAGCGTGTCTATATGGCTGACTAGCATGTCCCGTGAATGAGCTAAAATCAGCCAATCATCCAGTTAGTTGAGAATGCACATCCCGCTCACTCTGAGGGGGGAAAGTGCTGCATCCATGCACTTCGAGAAAGTGTGTGGGGCTAAAGCCAGCCCAAATGATAGAACAGACTAATGGTACACCATGCCCTCAAAAGCAAACCTCATAAAGCATCTGTGATGTGGTGCTATCTGAATGTGAAAGTGTGCGTCATTTAAATCCATGGACGCAAACTAATACCCAGGGCAAATTTGCACCAGGATCTGTTTCAGTGTTATCATCCTGAACGGATGCTTGCAAAGCACTCTGTTGATAGGCCTGAGATCTAGGATTGGGCAAAGTCCCCCATCTCTCTTGGGTACCACAAAATAGCGGCTGTGAAACCCACTCTCCAGCTCGCTCGGAGGGAAAGCTGGCGGCAGTGGGCCTCACCCCAAACAAACCATGAGCCACGTTGCAGCAAGTCGGAAGAACACGGGCCGGCAGGTCCACGCAATGCCCGCAGTCGGACTGGTGATCTGGCTGTTCGATAGGTCTCAGGCAGGGCTTGCAGAACAAAGCCATTGTTCAGGTTGAAGTAAAGCAGAAGACTCTGACGTAATTGTTGCGTGCACCGCATTTTATTCTGCCTCTCCAGCATGTCAGTATTTGCATTTGATTTGCTTACTTCATGACAATTGGTCAGTCAATTAGACTGGCATGAGCCAATAGGACTTCAGGAAAGGTTGAAAGGGAAGGAGATCCCATAAGCGGAGAAACCTCCACGATGTCTCGTGAAAGCTCGAAAGGGAATGGCAGCGGATAGCCTAGATCTGTGATTTCAGTTTGAATAGAAATCTTATACAGTATTACAGTTTGTCTATTTAAAATTGTAATTGTGCATTATCATCTGTCAACCATGTCTGTATACAATTAAGTGGTTTGAACTTATTTACACAGTGCATTTTTTTTTATTTTGGTTGCACATGCACACCTGCGTACCACTTATGTGCACCCCTGGCTATGATGCTTTAAAGACGCAGTCGGTTATAATGATAGCTAGTGGTTGTAATGGATACTGCAGCCTAAATTCAAAATATTGTTCCCTATCTGTCGGTCACTACGAGTTATGTCGAACGACATATGGGGTCTCACTTGGGAGGCCAATCATCTCTGAGTTTAAGAGAAAACTCCAATGAAAATTGGCTAGTGGATTTAACATACCTGAGCCACTCCCCGTGAGCATCTGGTTGGCGGTACAGTGCGAACAGCGGTGTCCCTTTCAGCGATCCCCCTGGGCGTTTCAACTAAAAGAGCAGATTTCCTAAAAGAGCAAATCACGGACGATTTGCGTCTTTTTAAAGACGCCGTTTCGTCCGTGTCCTTCTGGATGCGGTCGTTTCCTGTTCTCTGACAACGACCCCGAGCATTGTCTTCCATGTCTGGGCATTCAGCACGCTGAAGACACATTCGTGGATGGTTCATGGACGCACTGCGTGTGTGACCATGGCAACGCTGCAATCTCGTCTCTCCTTTCTTAAAGGGAAAGGAGCAGACCCCTCTGTCACTACCCGTTCTGGTTTCTCTGCCACGAGCAGAGGACCGCCGGCTAGTGCTCTGGGAGATTTGAAGGTGACAGTGAGAGCTTCTCCGCCGGGCCACGCCCCACGGACCTCTTACCCCTTCCGCAGTGTTTGTCCTGTGTGGCTGCTGGGTGATTCTGTTGGGCTGTCTTACGGCAGTCCCAGCGGGTCATTCAGTTTGCCGCCGGGGATCAGATGTCGATTGCAGCATCAGGGATGGGCTATTGACCTCTGTGGATGAAGAATCGGCGGGGCTGCCCCCCTCGGGTGTTGTTGCCACTGCCGAATTGGACCCAGAGTTGACAGCCGTGCTTGCCCGGGCAGCTGTAAGCATCAGAATGGAGGTGAATACACCGCCCAGCCCTGAGTGCTCATGGCTGTTCGATTGGTTCTCGGTGTAGAGCGCGGCTCACAACCGCGTTTTGCTCTGGTTCCTTTCTTCCAGGATGCGCATGGGGAAGTGATGTAGTCGTGGATGGCCCCTTTTTACAGCCAGAAGCCACTCGTTTCCTTCCTCCATCCTCACTACCCTCGATGGTGGGGCAGCTAGGGGGTGCGTCGACATTCCCCAGCAGGAGAGTGCGATTGCGTTGCACTTGTGTCCGCAAAACGCCGCCACTGGGCAGAGGTTGGCCCACTGGATAGTGAATGCCTTTGCCTTGGCGTACCATTCCCAAGGCGAGCCATGCCCCCTGGGGGTGAGGGCCCACTCCACACGGAATATGGCCTCCTCCTATGCGCTGGCGCATGGCGCCTCTCTGGCAGACATCTGTCGAGCTGCGGGCTGGGTGACACCTTATATCTTCGGTTTTACAACCTTCGTGTCATGCTTGCTGCGCCATTCCCCCTAACACGGGGGTGTGAGCACCTTTCTACTCCCAGTAGAGTTCCCTGGTTGGCGTACCCTGGTCGAGCATCCTCCAGCACCCTCGGTGGTCAGACTTGGCGGAGCAGTCTGCCGCCAGGCCCAGCACTGGTGTTAGCATGCCCGGAGTTCTGGTCAGCCCCTGTACTGGGCTAGGTGTCCATATGGATTGATTCCCTATGGGTAATCCCATATGTGTATTCTTCCACGGTAAGGTTTCCCTCTTGGCAAACCCATGTCTTCCCTTGACAGACCCACTCTGTCAGTCTCTTCTGGCAGCTGTTCGATCCCTACTCTAAGGTAGGACCTGCCTCAGAGACCCATTCCATATGTAGTACTGCCCCCTGGGTCAGTCCATATCAGTAGCGCCACATGTCACCTCCCTACGGGTAGGATGTGGTCTCCGTAGTGACCTTTTCCTAAGGCTCGCTTCCCCATTGTCTTGCCAAGCTGTAAGAAAAAATAGTGTTTGTTCATCTGCAATACATCTATAGGATGTTTCTTATCAGAGGTTAACCCTCTGGAGTCGATTAACGCGTATACGCGTTTTGGGGTATTTTCTCCTGATAACCCCGAAAAGAACTTAAATTACACTTTCAGTTTTGATCGTACAGATAAGTGCAATACATCAATCGAATCTGTAAAGGGTCTACTTTTTTTGTATACAGACATAATAACAACAAAACTTTGTGCACTTATAAAATAAAGATAACAAACAAGGAGTGCTGTCTGCAGCCTTTGTCTGCGCTGATCTTCAGATACAAATGCGTCATTAAAATGAACTGTAACTCAGTGAATACTCAACGAAGAGACGTGAGAGAGATATCTATAGAAAGCCTGACATGTCTACTTTTAAACACTAAACAAGTGCTGCTGAAAAACAAATATTCTGTGATAAAGTAATCCATATGAAAAAAAACCCGATGTCCGTTTTTCACGTCTCCCTTCATTATCTTCTAATGCGACCACGCCCCCGCGACGAGCACGCTTTTGAGATTCAAATGTTTCACTGAAGCGCGCGGCTTTTGAATACGCCCACACAACCAGAAGACAACGCAGTGAGACTGTTCTTCAAGTTTTTATTATTTTACTGTTTGCTTCGCGATGAGAGGAATAAGACATAATTCACCCCAAAAAGATGTGATGTGGTTGAGGATTTGAGATTTGGATTTCCTCAGAAAAAAGAATGAAGCACTTTATTCAGCAGAGTTCATAAACATGAGTAAGTCTCTTTTTATTTATTTATATACTTGTACTAGTTTTCACATAACGTGTAAACATTTTACTAGTTAGACTTTTTTCAAAGACATTTTCCAAACTATAATTCCTGACTAAATGTATAATCAAGTGAAATATTATGAAGTTTCAATAACAATATACACTACTATACCATTCAAAAGCTTGATGTAAATAATATAAATGTAACAATAAATGCAACTGTAACAAATGTAACAATCATTGCTGTTCTTTCAATTTATCCCCCCTAAAAAACCTAAAAAAAAATATTCTCAGCTCTTTTCAACATTAATAATAATAATAATAATAATAATAATAATAATAATGATAATAATGATAATAATAACATTAAATGTTTTTTTTTCTTTTTGTAGAAAATAAGATTGTTAAAAGGATTTCTGAAGGATTGTGTGACTGGAGTAATGATGCAAAAAAATTCAGTTTGAAAGTCAGCTTTGATTTTTCCTAATAAAACTGTTTAACTGCACTCACAAGTGAATATTAAATTATGTTGTGGGATAATTAAATATATTCTAAATAAACTACAAACATAAAATTATATAGATTTATTTTGTCCTCACATTCTTTCTTGTCCCTCTCAGTGACACAGCTGACTGAATGGCTCATTATGCAGCTCATTATGCAGGCCTTTGTCTTCTCAGGTGTGAATTCATGATAGTTGACGCCTACTCGCATATGACTTTTACCAACAAAAAGTGTCTTAGAAAATTTAAATCAATATATTGTTTTCTGTAAGTGTGTAAACAAGATGATTTTCACATCATTTAGAAAAAAAAAATTCTAGGCTACAAGCTCCAGTTCTCAAAATTCCTGGGAACCAATTTTCTGTATGTGTTTTATTGCCTTATTCAAGTGATTTAACATTTTTAGTTTTTCACTAACCACGCATAACATTTTTTTTCTCAAAAACACAATCATGTACATACATGCTGCTCACATATTATTATAGCCTAGTTTGTGCTGATTACAGTGAGATTAGACTTTAGCCATTTAGATATTTATAAGAAACTGAAAAAAGCACAAATGTCAGGGCATGACAAAACTTCTCCAGGCCCCAAAAATACCCTTAGACTCCAGAGGGTTAAACAGATATTTAGAAGATGTCTTAAAGATGTTTATCATTTAGAATGTATATAAAATTGACATCTTAAAGAAGTCTATCAGATGTTTGTACACAGCAGATGCTTTCCAGATCTTTAATGATATCTTGCAGACGTACGTGTGTTATCTGGGTTTCATTCACTTAAGATGTAATCGAGTGTGTTTATGTGAATACCGGTCAAAACTAACAATTTGACATCATTTTGTGTGTATTTCCTCGTTCATGTGCGACAAGGTGTGAAAGAGAACTGAATTCATTCTAAGAGCCGCTTTTCTGTATGCGTGATTCAGGTTTGTTCGCAGAGAAAACTGGATCGAGCTCCAGTTTGGGAGCTCCAAAACAGGGCTTGACTTCCTTACATTGACAGACAGACACATGACACATGTGAGCCCTGGAACCCCCTCTGTCACATAGAACAAAGCGTTACAGGTAAACGTTCCCACGCACTGCACTGGAATGCCTCGCAGGAGAGATCGCAGGGCATTCATGGTTAAATCTCAGTTAGAGAGGAGACCCGGAGCTTCATACATGGCCCCGTCTGTATGTCACCGACCATGAGCTCCAGTTTTCGTCTTAGAAAAAATAAGATGTTATGTATAGGAGCAATAGCCTTGTGAGCGGTGCTCTGACATATGCTGCAGATGTGCACAACGCCATACAAGTTCGAGTCTCGGATCAAGGTTCAGGCTTCTCAAGCCAACAACAAAGTGTTTTCACAAACTTTAGCCTCTAGTTGCAAATTGTGGCATGTTGCAAAGCATTTCAATCACTTGTGTTTTTATTAATGTCATCATTGATTTGTTGGCTCAACTTTAATCACTGAACTGTTGAGGTTGTTCAACCCCTAATCAGAATAAACATTTCAATTTAGTCTTTTGAAATTGGTGTATCCTAGAAACATACTTCAGTTTGCCAAACATTTGCACCTTTCTGACATCTGATAGATGAATACTTCAACACTTAACTGCCTGTGTATCAACAATCCTTGTCTGGTGTTCAAACACGGCTCACCCAGTTCTGGTGAAGCAGGAAGTTGGATAGACACCATTATCCCTGAACACCAGAACAACTTGCAAGTACAATATGTGAAATTATGCCAAACCATTGGCTGTTTCTTGCCTGCGTGTAGCACCCACAGCTCTGCATTTTTTCAGAAGCATCCTGACATTCTTGTTATATCATTATACATCTTATTGAGTATATATCAATTCTAGGGTAACGTACGTGGGAAAGATGCTGATGCCTCTCTAACTGCATTCGTCCTGATTGCCATGCAAGAGGGGAGCAAGATCTGTCCTGGATCTGTAAGTGTTATTCCTGGAAACAACTCTACAATACGCCATCTTCATCTGGAGCAGGTCTCACTCAGTCTCTTTCTCTCTCTCTTTCTCTCTCTCTATACTAGAATCTTCAAAGCAGTATGAAAAAAGCTGTTGATTACCTGCTGCTGAGAGTTCACAGTCTGAGAAGCACTTATGCTGTCGCTATGACTTCTTATGCTTTGGCCCATGTTGGAAAACTCAATAAAGACATCTTAAGGAGTTATTCCACCGAAAGCAAAGGTCAGTAATGTTACAGTCTGTGGAAAACTCAGTAAATGTCTAGTAGCATGGAAGGTAAGATTGAATACAGTTGAGGTCACTTCTCCATGGCAAAAGCTTGTGTTTTCCCAGATAATTGTACCAGGTTTTTTATAGTTAACTAAAACTGAAATAATAAATAAATATATATATAAAATAAAATAAATGAAATAAAATTCAGGCCTATATATAAAAACTTTCAGTTAGTTGTCAATGAAAACATCTTAAAGGGGTGGTTCACTGGATTTTTTTCTAGGCTTGATTGTGTTTATGGGGGGCAGTCTAACATGTGTTAATGCTTGTTTTTTTTAAGAAAAATATTTTTCACATAATACGCACTCATCATTTCCAGCTTTTATGAAGCCCCTTTCTCAGAAATACACAATGGGCTCAGATTTGTTAGCTAGCCCAGTGTGTTGTGATTGGCTAAACTGCCTCTAGTGCGCGTCTAATCGTCCCGCCCCTCACCTCAGTGCATGTGCTCCGGTTGTATTGTAAACCACGGCCGTAACGTTATGAAGCGACGAGAAGAGAGACACAGAGGAGAGGAATTGTTGAATAAAGTCATTATTTTTGTTTTCTTTGTGTACAAAAAGTATTCATCGTCACTTCATAACATTACGGTTGAATCACTGATGGCAGATGGACTATTCTGACGATGCTTTTCATACTTTCCTGGACCTTGACACTGTTATTTATTTGCCAGTCTATGGGACAGCCTACCGGTTTTCATCCAAAATATCTTAAATTGTGTTCCAAAGACGAACAAGCTTTTATGGGTTTGGAACGACATGGAGGTAAGTGAATAATGACAAATTTTTTATTTTGTATCCATTTAAGAACCACTGCTTTAGAACATTGATTTTGAGACATGTGAATCCATTAGAATCATTATCAGACAGAATCGCGATTCGAATATGAATAGATTTTTACATGCACCTCTAGTTTTCTCTTCCTCTTCTCTAAAGCCCCCTTTGCTGCATGTTCCCGGGGGCGGGGTTTATCTAGGTTTGTTACATCACAAACCCGGAAAGTAACTCATTGTAGTCCCTACGAGCCTTTTTTTAGGCATTAAACTGACAGTATTTTAAAACACCATCTCTGTTTGCATTGAACTTTCAGTGCCGCAACTTTGCAGGTATTGTTTATGCTCAAACAGCAACATTACACACTAACTAACGTTAAAAAAAGTGAAATCGCAATGAACCACCCCTTTAAATATATGTTTGATGTTTTATTGCAAATAACATAACTGCTTAAATAAAAAATGACAGTTGTCAGTGTGTTTTTTTTTTTTTTCCAACAAACTCTTTTGCTTATACCCACTTTTAGATGGACTATTTTGGCCAGTTCCTGGGCAGCACTATCACTCTCTAGAGGCCACAGGTTATGCAGTGCTGGCCCTGGTGATGGCAAAGGATTTCGAGAGTGCTGGACTCGCAGTGCGTTGGCTGGGAAAGCAACAAACTCGCTATGGGGGTTATGGCACAACACAGGTATTTAAAGAGACAAACAAATAAATAATGTGTACTGATTGATTTACATGCTTTACAATTTATATTTTCCTCCTCATTTTCTTCAATCCTCTGAGTTATATTTAACTCTTTCCCCGCCATTGATAGAATTTTCCAGGTTTCTGTGTTTTCACTGGAAGCGTTATTACGCATCTTCTAAAAGAGTACTAAATGTCTGTATCAAAACAAGCAGAAGTAGAAACAAGCGATCGCATGTGTAAGCAGATGCATATGTAAAATAACACGATCATCAAACATTAATCATTATATAAATCAAAACTGCCTAATGTTACCAAATGAAATGACAATCCAGCGTTATAGCACCATGCAAGCGTTGGATGTGTTGACGGAAGCGATCTATTCCATCTGTGTTTTGATCATCATTCTGAATCTGATCCAGACCTAGCCTTTAGCAAAAATTCAATTTTCTATTTGTTTTTGTTCAAATTATTTATATATATATATATATATTGTTCTTTCTTTTAACATATTGCATATTCAGATATTTATAGAACAAAATATACTGGGGGCCATGAAATTTTTGTGAAAATGGTCAAAAATGCTGGCTGTAGCTGGCAACCTTTTTTAAAAAACTGCTGGCGGGGAGAGAGTTAAGGGAATACTCCATTTTATTGATATACCAATGAAACATCACTTTAGAGGCTTATCTTCGCTTTTCAAAAACATCCATGGGGTGACATTTTCACCCTGATTGAGAAATGAATTGAATTTCTCAGTAAGAGTGAAATGCAAATGAGATTTTTGTGTATTTTGTGTTCCATTTCAGAAAATCGTACAGGTTTCAAATTTTCTGAATTTTCATGCAAAAAGTTTAGTGTCAAAAGTAATGGGAGTTGAATACAACAGCAGTGAGAGTGATGTCTTCATAAAAACAAAAATAAATAAATAAAATGAATAAAAAATAAAAGACAAACATGTCTAATTGGTCATGTCTTTTACCTTGATACTCTTGTCTAATTATCTGTCTGTTTAGGCAACGATCATGGTCTTCCAAGCCGTGGCCGAGTACCGCATTCAGGTTAAGAAGGCAGACATTAATTTGAACCTGGAGCTCGCTGTGCAGGAGAGAAAAGAGAAAACCAGAATCGCTATAAGATCATCCAACATTCACCTTTCTCGCTCAGACAAGGTCTGGAAATATGAATGAATGTTTGCACCATTAATGCTGAAAAATATAATTAAAATGATGTCCAATGCACATTTACACCATACACAGTCTAATTCACATGTTGTTTGCATTAACTGATTCGCTTTCTTTATCTGTCTGCTTCATGGACTGAATGGCACAGTTTGACATTACGAGGAGTTTCAATATCACCGCTCAAGGGGCTGGGGTGGCCATGCTCTCGGTGAGTATTCATGAACGCGCTCATGATGTCTTCACCAGCATGTTGTTCTGTGTTCAAGAGCTCCTGTCCTTTCCTCTCAGATCTTTTCTGTGTATTATGCTCTGCCTGAAGAGAAAGACTACGACTGTAATGCGTTTGATCTCAGTGTGCAGATGGAGAAAGCGTCTGCAGGTAGGATTCATCATCAGGAGAGTGAGACAAGAGTGTAATTCAAACGGATTTGTTGTAAAATAAGGTTAAATTATGATGTTATATTTTTGTATGTAGTATCCTATGATGGAGCCTCTTAAAACAAACATAACAACACAAAACACATATGAATAAACAAACACTTCAATACAACAAGCAAAAATATAATACAAACAACAAATAAATCATTAATACACTGTAAAAAAAAGTCTGTAGTTTTTACAAAATAATTTTGGCAGCTGTGGTTGCCAGAATACTTTTGTAAAAAATACAGAAAAACTGTAAACACAATTACGGCCAAAAAATGTAAATTTTACAGTACACTGTAAAAAAAAAAAAGTCTGTAGTTTTTACAAAATAATTTTGGCAGCTGTGGTTGCCAGAATACTTTTGTAAAAAATACAGAAAAAACTGTAAACACAATTACGGCCAAAAAACTGTAAATTTTTACAGTATAAAACTGTTATTTACAAACAAGAAAATTTGAATGTAAACCAGTAAATTCAACAACGCACACTGCTATTAAAATCTGTTTTGTACCTTTAACATACTGACAACCACCATAATAATGCAGGTGGTAAAAGAGAAAGCCACATGAAGAATCGAAGTTCATCACAAGTAGCTTTGCCACAAGCAGAAGTTTATATTAATATATAGAAGGTGCACAAAAGTCATTCATGCAAACACAAAACACCATCATGGTGACACACGATACTTAAACAATTCAATAAACTTTCATTAAACAGCAGAAGATGTAACATAAAGCCCAAATGTACAACTGATAACAAAAAACTATTAAAAAACATGATTATTTAAACAAAATACTTTCAAATGTGGAGCGTCACACAGGGAATTCTGGGAATATCAGTTTACAGTTTTTGACTGTAAATTATACATTGATTTGTTCTTTTTTTTATTTCTAAAAACTGTAAAATTAACAGCATTTTACTGTAAAATTACATGAAATGTCTGGTTAGATCTTTTACAGTTTTTCCCTGTATATAGTACAGGAACTTACTGTTAACCTATTAACACTTTTTTTTTTTAGCGTTTTTACAAAATTGTACAGTTAAAATTACACTTATTTTTTACAGTGTACAATATGCTACAAACAAATAGCCTAAATTATAAAAACAAATATTATTATAATTGTAGCCATACTGTATTTATATATATATAGATGGGCAACCTCTCAGGTTCACAATTATTTTTATTTTTTTGTGGAAAAAAAAAAATGTATTACCTCAATTTGCATCGTTTCATCAATCATGCTAAAATTAGTCTACAGCATAAACTTGTAAAGTGACATACATACTTTATTTGTATTTTTAAAAACAACAGACTAAAACTTTAGTTTTTACAATATTTGCATGTCAAATTAACAAAATTGTTTTGTTATGAGTATTACAGTATTTCTCTGTTTTTGATACCAATAATTTGTAATTTTAACAAATAATTTTGATTACAATCACATATTGTTATTGTAAATATAACAAAATATTATGTTTAATAGTTTACAAAATTCCACTGTGAATTAAACAAAAAAAATATGTTTTGGGGTTTACAATACTTTTCTGTATGGATTTTACATAGGGGGAGTCGGGGCCTAATGGTTAGAGAGTCGGACTCCCAATCGAAGGGTTGTGAGTTCGAGTCTCGGGCCGGCAGGAATTGTGGGTGGGGGGAGTGCATGTACAGTTCTCTCTCCACCTTCAATACCACGACTTAGGTGCCCTGAGCAAGGCATCGAACCCCCAACTGCTCCCCGGGCACCGCAGCATAAAAATGGCTGCCCACTGCTCCGGGTGTGTGTTCACAGTGTGTGTGTGTGTTCACTGCTCTGTGTGTGTGCACTTCGGATGGGTTAAATGCAGAGCACTAATTCTGAGTATGGGTCACCATACTTGGCTGAATGTCACGTCACTTTTTAGATAGATTTTCTGTAAATTTCACGGTCATTTTTTACAGTGTAGACTATTAAATCATTTTTGTCCTCTGCAGTTTCAAAGACCCGTTAAGAAGCTCAACCATGTCTATTTTGGATATCGGCCTGCTGACAGGGTTCAAGGTGGATGAACATGATCTTTCAAAGGTAAATAAATGGCATCAAGGATTGTGAAAGTTCAGAAAATCATAAATAAAATCGAACACGTTCACTTGAATTAAATTAAATTAACATAATGGGCATTTGATACTCTGTTTTTCTCTTACGATTTGGCCAACAGCTATCCAGTGGTAAGGATAAGTACATCCAGAGCTTTGAGTTGAATAAGGAGCTGTCAGAGCGAGGATCTCTTATCATCTACATAGATAAGGTACACTGCCATTATTCCCATTTTTGCATGTTGTGAATATGCTATGATTTTTTTTTTCCTTTACTATGAGCAGTTTGGTGAATTGCTGTTTGGTGTAGTGATTGCTCATGATAATAACCTTGTACTTAATATGTCTTATTAGGTTTCTAATAAAGAGAAGGAAAGGGTTGTCTTCAGAATGCACAAGATCAATGAAGTGGGAATGCTGCAGCCCGCTGGAGTCACTGTGTACGAGTACAACGCTCCAGGTGTGTGATGTTACAGTTGCCAACAAATATTAATCTAGAGGACTAGAAAAGAAATGCATCTATTTCATAAACAAATATTCACATTTAAGCAGTAGATTATGTGATAAATCACTGTCAGTTACAAAAAAAACAACTCAAAATTGTGCTTGTGTTCCACTGAAATAAAAAGTAAGTTGCACAGATAGAAAAATTAATATTGGCGCTATTCCCTTATGCAAACAGCTGCGCTTATGTAAGAACACAAATCCATAGGATTGACCATTTTGACACATTGTGTAGGACAGATTCTACTGACATGTTTAATCTAACCTGCATATTTTGACAGATAAGCGTTGTGTGAAGTTTTACCATCCTCAAAAGAAGGATGGATCGCTGAACAGACTCTGCCATAAGGACCTGTGCCAGTGTGCTGAAGGTTTGTACACTTTAAATGCAAGATGAATATACAACATACTTAAAAAGTATAATTTTATGAAGTCCCCATTAGAAAAATGAATGAAATATCCTAACAGAGAACTGCAGTTTGCAAAAAAATGGACGTCTAGATGAGATTAAGCGTGATGATAAGGCCTGTGAACCTGGAGTGGAATACGGTAAATACCCTGAATTCTTGTTGTGTGTGTGATTAAATTATTGTACCAGTAGAGAATATTAGATCACATCTTGTACAATAGCTTTCCCTTTCAGGACTGTCTTGTTTTCCTAAATGAAGACCCAGTAAGGCTAATTTCTTGCCAGTGGAGCTGTTATGTACAGTAGATGATAGTGATGCATGATAAATATCGGCCGATTAATTAATTAATGCGCATCTCATCAGTAAAGCCGGTTCTCTAATCACGTTCATTATCAGCGTTGATTTGCGAAATTCTGTCTCTATGTGAAATCATGCACCTGATGGAATTTACCGCTGATTAGAGAACCGGCTTTACTGACGAGATGCACATTAATTATCTGCAGATATTGATCGTGCACCCCTAGTAGATGATCATGTAATGCATTTGTCTTGCAGTTTATAAAACCAGGATGTTGGAAATGAGTTTCTCATTGCATGCCGACATCTATAACATGACAATTGAGCAAGTGCTGAAGGAAGGTATGGGTTGCCATTTTCTTTCTGATTTAATGTGGCAGTAGCAAAAGCTAGACATGAAAGATGCCGTTTAATCTGTGAATCATGAATCTGGATTATGACTGGTCCATTGCACTGGCTTTATCTTTTGTCTGTGTTTGTTTTTAGGCTCTGATACAAATGTGGAAGGAAATATGAGATCGTTCTTGGCTCATCCTTTCTGTAGAGATCTTCTGAAATTTGAAAAAGGCAAGACGTACCTGATCATGGGCCAAACCAAAACCCTTCCAAGGATTGGCGGAATGTACGGCATTCAGAATAGATTATGTGGAAATTGGCTGATCTTGTAGTTTGGTGCATTTTGAGTAGAACTCTTATTATATATCTGCTGTACGGATGCTACTAATGAAAAACATTCTCACTCTTTTCAATCATCTCAGGTTGAGGTACCACTTGGGCGAGGACACGTGGATTGAATACTGGCCAACAGACAAGGAGGGCCAGACATCAGAATATAAAGCAAAGTATAATGGCATCACCAAACTGGCCACCAATCTCATCCAATTTGGATGCACCACTTAAAGATTTTCATGAGCTTAAAATTCATTTACTGATCTAGATGATCATTACAGCCACAACTTTGCTTTTAATTCTAGTATGTTGTCAGCTTTATAAACATTTGCTTACTTTTTGTTTTAAGGTTCTTGCTGTATGCTCAGTTCACTCTAATGAGTTCAGCCTAAGGTCTGTCAAGTGAAATTGAATTTGTGAATTTCAAGCCATTTGTCAAATAAAATTAGCAAACATGAAACAGTCTTTATTTTGTATCCTTTCTGAATACCAAAGAAAAATAATCTATTTACAAAACCTTTCCAGAGGAAAAAAAGCAAGGAAACCTAAGCAGATTACAGCAGTGATACTGTACAGTATATGAGACCATAATCAGACGATATAAATGCATTTAACAGGTAGATCATGCACTATAATAAGGAGTAGATGGATCAAGGTAAGTGCCAACAAAATGTCAAAGAGTGAGGTGACAGACCTCTTAGGACCACGTTTCTGCTTTCACCTGGTTGATTTTTTTTTTTTTTAAAGGCAGTTCGTTTATTTCAACCTACAATATTTACATGGTTATATTCAAAGCTAACTTGGATTTTTTCTAGATGCTTTATTGTCCCAACAAGGTGGCATCCATTTATTAATTTGAATTAAAATAAAAATTTACACTCTAAGTTATTATTGCATACTGTTTTACAATATACTACAATATGGAGGTGCAGATAATTGCCACTATTTGCAATAAGTTGTAAAATTTACAGTGTAAATAGAATCTAGGCTATATATTTATAATAATAAATCAAGAAAGACAACAGCTTAAATAAACCCAGCTGAAACTGAAAAGTTTTCCAGCCTGGACTGATCAATAGAAGAGCAGCAGATTTACCAAAGGTTACATTTGCACAACAGGTCATTTACGGGAAATCTCACCACAGTGAACTCTGTTCTTTACCACAAACAACTTCACCACATTCTCGTTTTCTGATCAAAGTAAACCAATAGATTGACAGCGAAGTTAGTTTTATGAATTTAAAGCCAGTTCTCACAAAGAACGAAAAATATAACAATGATAACTCTATTAGTATAATTGGCATAATTCAAATCGCATGAAGTAAAATCGGAATGTTTGGCAGCCCTGAGTTCAGGTAAAAGTACGTTCGTGATTCGAGTCTGTACAAACATGAAAACAGTCAGACACAAACAGACAAAGATGGAGGTGAAGCTGCTGTTTCTGACTGTTGTTCTTCTCTCTTCGCCGCTCCTCACACTATGCGACCCACTGTGAGTATCAAACCAACGTTTTTTTTATTTATAGGTTATTCATTTATGTGTTTATTAGCCTATTAGTTAAGGTTGGGGATGCTAGCTTAGTACCTATAAGTTTAGAGGTTCAGTCACACAAATGTCTGTTTTGTATGGCAGTGGTTTTGTATATTGGTTTAAGACACCAACAACAAAGTTAATTTCCAGTGGGGCATGTTGTCACGTGTTTTATTAGAATTTGATTTTATTATTATTCTTATTATTTATTTATTTTATATGTGATTTAAATGTAATTAAATTAAATGTAATTGATATTTATTTTTGTATGTCACCTTTTGCATTTCTGCTGTTTCATGAAGTTTGAGTTTTATTCGATTGTTTATATATTGCTTGAACAGATTCCACTGTGACAACTTACTCCACATACTGTGACAGCTCTCTGCTATCAGGGCCGGGTTACCTCTTATCGTGATATCGGCAAAACAATTAAGACATTAGATTAAATTACCTTTTAAGCCACCTGTGATCAGACTACAGTTACTTTTTAATTGATTACATAATTGCTTATTATTTCCACAATAGCAATAAATAATTCAGAATTCATTGATTTCTTCTAATTCTTCTTTTCCATCTTTTAAGTTTCCCTTTCTAAAATAGCCCACTGCTTGTATCGACTCTGGATGTCTTCCAGTTCACAGAAAACTGAGAGGCCACAGAGCATTTGACCACTGGGTTTACAAAAAATCATTTCAGTATTAGGAAGAGTATTCTCAGCATTTCAAAATTGCATCAACTATTGATGAACACAAATTCATTTTTATTTGAATTGTCACTCAGTGGGTTATTCAACCATGTATTACTGTCTACACAAACATTACTATGTCTGTTACTACTTTTAATGTGTCAAACACATTAAAATGCAGAAATTCACATTATTTCTTATTTATATGTAATGCAGGGATTCCCAAACTTTTACTGTCAGCCAAACCTCTTTCACCTAATGTATTTAATTGAAGTACCCCCTGAGGTTTTAAAATAAATATTTTAATTATCACATTTGCATGCTCATAGTTCTCTGATGTTGGTTATTTATCACATGACATGCAGGTAAACAAATAAAATATTTATTAAATTTATCTCACATTTTTATTATGTAATTAATGATTAGCTTTTCATTAAACTCACAAACCCTCTGCAGTTCCTTTACAAACCCCGGTTTGGGAAACCTTGACGTAATGTTTAATGCACTTCATGTTGTTAATAACAACAAATAGAATATATTTTCTTTCACTTTATGGTACAAGACTATGCTATTTAAATCAATGTGATAAACAGGTTAGGTAAACAGTAATCTAAAAAGCACATAACTATATAGAGTTTTTGTCATGTAATTTGCAACAGTGTTAGTAATTTGTGTAATGTAACTTGGAATTAGTAACGGATTACAATTCTCATGTAATCTACCCAGTTCTGGTTGTCACAAATAGTTAACATGTATTCAATATTGTTTGGTGTAACTTTTTTTTTTTTTTTACTTTCAAAAAAAAAAAAAAAAAAAAACAATAAAAAAAAAAATACTACCATGCAAACCAGCATCCAGAACATTCTTATACAGGATTTATGGCTGTTTGACTTGATCTCCTCAGGTATGTTCTGTCGGCTCCTAATCTGCTGAGGGTGGGTTCCTCAGAGAACGTGTTTGTGGAGGCTCAGGATTACTCTGGAGGAGACCTGAACGTGAGGATCATAGTTAAGAATCATCCAAAGAAGAACGTGGAGATACTGTCTAAATCAGTGACACTGACTGCAGCCAACAATTTCCAGATCCTTACAGATATGAAGGTGATGCCACTTTGATATACTTTGTCCTTATGTAAGCATATGTGTGTGATTCTTCAGAGGGCAAACTTCATATTAGTACAATCTGCAATTTTATTTACAATTAATTTGTTTTTATGCATGGTGTAGATCTTATTATTGTTTACTGTTGTTCAGATTCCAAGTGATAGGCAATATTTCTCTGACGATCCTCTGGAGAAGCAGTATGTGTATCTACAAGCTCAGTTTCCATCCTTCACTCTGGAGAAAGTGGTCATGCTCTCATTCCAGTCTGGATATATATTTGTCCAAACAGACAAACCCATCTACACACCTGCTAGCACAGGTATGAGATTAATTGGACCTCAATATTAGATGCCTCTTTTGAATGTCATGAAGGAAAGCACAAAAAAAAAAAAAAAGTATTCCATGAATTATCATTTATCCTTTCTGCAGTTCAGTACAGGATCTTCTCACTGACCTCTGGCCTGAAACCATTTGAACATGCTGGAATATCAGTAGAAATCATGGTACTCAAAAAAAAAATCACTAAAATACATATTTAAACAAAATAAGTAAAAAGCATGATTAACAATTAGTATATTTTTATTGAAGATCCTCAAGGTATCACAACTATGAGAGAAACCATATTTCCACAGCAAGGGATTAGATCAGGAAAATATGCCGTACCTCAGCCTGCCAGGTGCGAGAAAACTGAGACCTGATGTAACTAGACACAAGTTAACTGACTGGATTATCACTCGATTTATCATTCGCAGCTTTGTTTTGACGTGATTAATGTGTTTGTATTTGTAGTCCTGGGATCTGGAAGGTGGTCACAAGATTCACAAACACACCACAAAAGAATTACACTGCTGACTTTGAAGTCAAAGAATATGGTACTGTATGAGCTTTATATTTATTATATTTTGTGTTGTATATGACAAATACTGCATGTAAACAGTTGTGCCAAAAATCTAATACCACTTCTCAAAATACAGGTATTTTGCAGGTTTTTTTTTTCATGTAATATCAACACATGAAAATTTTGCAGTTTTTCACTATGCGTGTTTGTTTTTATAGTGCTTCCCACTTATGAAGTCACATTATCACTCAGTCAATCATTCTTCTGTGTAAAGGATGCTAGTCTGACAGTTAGCATTGAAGCAAAGTAAGGCAATTATGTTTTGTCACTTGATCTATTTCAGTATGCTTTATAATTATGTCCAAGTCTCAATACCTGTTTCATTTTTTAGATACCTTCATAGAAACAATGTGAACGGACACGCGTTTGTGGTGTTCGGTGTGATGGAAGATGAGAGGAAAACAAGTATTCCTTCTTCTCTTCAAAGAGTTCAGGTGAGCTTCATAACAAGCACAAACTGATGAGCTGATGTGTTAGTAAGTGATTCAGACTGAGATTGGCATTTGCATTAACCACAGATAACAGACGGAGAAGGTAATGCCAAGCTAACAAAGGAAATGATACTTCAGACCTTCCCAGACATCAACCAACTTGTTGGACGATCGATTTACATTTCAGTCAGTGTTTTATCAGATACTGGTAAGAGACTGCACACCAGAATGCAAGAGTCTACTGCTACTATCACTGTGTGTTAAAAATGCAGCACATAGCGTGAGGTGCTAAAAAACAACCCCAATTGCCAAACTAATGTTGTAATTTTATATGATTTATTTGATATTGAGCTTAAATATTATATTAGGTTTTAATATTATACAATTCTAGTCAGATTTTTTTTCGATGTATTTCAGGCAGTGAAATGGTGGAAGCTCAAAGGAGAGGCATTCAGATTGTGACATCACCGTACACCATCCACTTTAAAAAAACACCACAATTCTTCAAACCTGGGATGCCGTTTGATGTCTCGGTACGAAACTTTTCTGTTCTTTCAAAAAATAATAAGCAGTCTGTATTCATTATGCAGTTGATGAAAATACCTTAACTGAACTGCCGTTTATGTCGAGGTTCTATCCATATACACTTTATTGTCCAGTTGAACTTTGCCATGCCATATCTTGGAAAATCCAACTTTTCCCACTTGTACTTCTGACTTTCTGGTGCCGTTCATGTGCTTTCAACTCTAAATATGATCTATCCAACATGATTTGAATGCACCACTAAATGGCATTTAGAAACAGTTAATCAGGTCTAGCAAAACATAGCTGATGTACTCAAATTAATCATTTAATTCCGTTTTCATAGGTTTATATAACAGACCCTGACCAGATGCCTGCTGAAAACATTGAAGTGGAGGTAAATCCAGGAGCAGTCAGAGGTCGAACGAGAGCCAATGGTATTGCGAAGCTTACCGTCAATTCTTACGAAGGATCTTCCACACTGGAGATCACTGTAAGTTGATGTGTGTCAGGCTTACTGAAAAAAAACTCTTCTTAAACCAACCTAAGAATTCCTTCCTGTCATATGTGGTTTAAGCCAGCCTAGCTGGTCTCCTAGCCTGGTCAAACTGATCTTGACTGCTTAAATCCAATCTTTAGCACTGAACGAAACAGACCACTTCAGACATCTTTGTTGACATTTTTCTTCATTTTCCAGCATATAATAGTATCACATCAAGAATTAAAATCTGTTCACTTCCAGGTACAAACCAAACAACCAAAATTAGATGACGACCAGCAGGCAGTGAGGAAGATGACGGCTCAGGCCTATAAAACCAAAGGTGGCTCTAACAACTACCTGCACATCGGCATTGATGCTGCAGAGCTTCAGATCAGTGATCAAATGAAAGTCAATCTGAACCTGGGAAGAAGTCCAGGAGTCAGAGATCAAGATTTCACATACATGGTGAGTGACAGCCCTTTTTCAGCCCGATTGAAATCGTCTAGCATTATTCTGTTAGCAATGCCACATTCTAGCAATGCTTTTGATCACAAGCAATTACAAAAAGTGTTTTTTATTTTTTAATGGAAAGGTGAATTATGTGAATATTAGGGCTGGAATTAATTTATTTAATGTGATTAATTGATCAATAATAAAAAAATAAAAAAGTAAATCTTTTTATTTTATTTTTGACACGCTGTGTTTTTCAAAACTACTGCTACTAGATCCAAGATTTTTATTTGTCACATATACAGTTATATAGAGAATATATAACCAGCAGTGACATGTAAATAAGGTCCACACCATGGACTGTGCAATTTGTTATAAAGTATACAACAATAAACAAAACAAGAAAGTGCTGTGTGCAGTGACAATGTCAAGTAGGCTATATTGGATATTCTGAGTGGACTATTAAGTGAAGTCTTGTTGATGTTAAGAGACTTGAGTTTAGGAGCCTGATGGCCTGAGGGAAGAAGCTCCTCCTAAGTCTCTCAGTTTTGGCCATCAGTCTACGGAAGCGCTTACCAGATGGCAGCAGGATGAATAAACATTTCTTGATTATTTTAGCAGCTATGTTTTTTCAGCATCTGAGGTAGATTTCCTGCAGAGAGGGGAAAGCAGCCCCTAATTAACCACACAATTCTCTGCAGGGTTTTGCAGTCTTGATTGGATCTGTTCCCATAACATACTGATATACAGTACACTGATTTAAAATGCTTTCTATGGACCCTGAATAGAGTTTTCAGGATTTCTGGTGAAACCCTGCATTTCCTCAGCTGTCGCAGATGGTACAGTCTTTATTCACCTGAGAGTACCTCTACTACTGTAAATTTTGCACTGTGTCTAAAAAAACAGCACTAATGTCAAGGGAGAATGTCTTCTATTTTTTTCTCACATTTTCAGATCTTGAGTAAAGGTCACATTGTTCAAGCAGACAGGTTTAAACGAAGAGGACAATCTCTAGTGACTCTGTCTCTACCTGTAACCAAAGACATGGTGCCGTCCTTCCGCTTTGTGGCTTATTATCATGTGGGCTCGTCTGAGGTGGTGTCTGATTCAGTCTGGGTCGATGTAAAGGACACGTGCATGGGAACGGTGGGTCAATCACTTATTATTTTTAATCTCTCAGACATTGAGAATTGAAACTTTGCTTTAAAAATGGCTTGATTGGAAATTTGGGGCATCAGAAGTTCCTCAACAAAGTGTTTCTTGTGTTTCACAGCTGAAGGTTCAGGTGAAGGAGCCTCGACCGATCTATGAGCCAGGAGAAAGCTTCAGCTTGCAGATAACTGGAGATCCTGGAGCTAAAGTTGGTCTGATGGCAGTGGATAAAGCTGTGCACGGACTGAACCAGAACAGACTCACTCAGACAAAGGTGAAGGACATTCATCAGCATCTCAACAGTCACTGAACACTTGAGACTGGTTTATAAATGGTTTCTTGTTGCTCTAGATCTGGGACGTCATAGAGAAGCATGACACCGGCTGTACAGCAGGAGGTGGGAGGGACAGTATGGGGGTTTTCACAGATGCAGGTCTGATGTTTGAGTCAAACACTGCAGGAGGAACCAACACCAGAACAGGTATGTGTGTATTTATTATATGAAATATATATTTCCCTATGTGTCACCTCAGAGTAAAAAATAATAGGTAATTGTGAAGTCTAAATATTTATATATTTGAGTCTTCAGATTGTAATTTTAATCTTCTTGAACTCAAAGTATCCCATTTTTTAAACATCCTGTAGTGCCTGAGTGTCTTGTATCTTTAAAGAGAAGAAGAAGAGCGAGTCTTCAGCGTGTCACAACTATACTGGGTGAGGAACTTTTCTTTTTATTTGACAGACAGTGAAAGGAAATGATTTGGAGAGAGAGGATAATTGAATGGCTCCAGGGCTCGTTCTTCAGCTGTTCTTCTCCATCTGTCCTCACTGTTCTACACCAGGGCTGGGAAACTTCGGAGAGCCACTGTCCTGCAGAGTTTAGCTCCCTAATCAAACACACCTGACTGTAGCTTTTTAGTGATCTTGAAGACATTGATTAGCTGGTTGATGTGTGTTTGATTAAAGGTTGGAGCTAAACTCTGCAGGACAGTGGCCCTCCAGGACCGAAGAGCCCTGTTCTACACTAACATTGTTTTCTCAGCTGCTCAGTACTCTGGTGATCTGAGGAAGTGCTGTGTGGACGGCATGAGGGATAATAAACTCGGCTACACGTGTGAACGTCGAGCCATGTACATCGTAGATGGACACAACTGTGTCCAGGCCTTCCTGCACTGCTGCCATGACGTGGAGGCTCATAGTATGGAAGCTGGAGAGGAGGAGATGATTCTAGCTCGCAGTACGTTTCTTAAAGTCATTCAGCTGGTTGTCAAACAAATGATCTCTGTTTCCTCATGCTAACAACCCCATTTTCTTGTCTACACAATGCATATAAAATGGCAATAAAATTGGAAAGATTTTTTTTTTTTTTTTTGATGCAGAAAAAAAGTAAAAAGTTTTAAGTATGTTAGCAAAAATTGCTTAAATGTGTTTGCACAAAAGGAACATTATGTGACAGTTAAATGGATGCAGTGAACATCAGGTGCAATGCATGCAGTCATTATTGAGATTATTACATGTTTTGTATTAAATATCTCACTTTTAAGTTTTTATTTAATACAAAATGAAAATTTAAATAAATGTTATCTAGTTGCTTCCAACATAGGACCATTGTTAATAGTGTGGTCCATTTTATGCACAGAAATTGAATCTGTGCACTTTTAAACGTTGTTTTCTTAATGTATACAATGAAGAATTTACAGATTTCCTACAGAAACTCTCAAGGATTGTTGACGGATGAGTAAATAAACAAGCTTCACATCCACATATGAACCTCTTAACTGACTTTTCAGTGGAATATTTGTAAACGTAATAAAAAGGAAGAAAAATGGAAATATAAAAAGTGAACAACTTATAGAGTAGTTTGAGCTAATTGCAAACAGGTCAGGTGAACTTGTTTTTTCTGTCCTTTTCTTTACTTGACTCATGTCAAATTTATCTCCTAGTTTCTCACAGTATTTTTTGGTTAACTTGTACAGGTGAGGATAGCGACTATTATGAGAATTTTGATGAAATCACATCACGTACACAGTTCCCTGAGAGCTGGCTTTGGGCAGAGGAGATTCTGCCGGTCTGCCCAGAAAAAAACAAGTTATGGTGAGCTTGAGACAAACATTATAGATAGAGCCAAGTCTGAGTGATTTCAAACTTCTTCAGTCTTCTTTAGTTGTATTAATGCTTTTCTATTCCCTCATGTCTCAGTGGAACAATGTCGATCACAAGAGACAGAATCTACCTGAAAGAATCAATCACTACCTGGCAAATCTTTGCTGTCAGTCTGTCGAAAACACACGGTATTTATGTTTGGATGAAGTACACTTATATAGTATACCTTTTATAGACCTTCAGCATTATGCTAAAGTCTTTCTCCAAAGGCATCTGTGTGGCGGATCCATACGAGATGATCGTTTATAAGAGGTTCTTCATTGACCTGAAGGTGCCATACTCAGCTATTCGCAATGAACAACTACAAATCAGGGCCATCCTGCACAACTACACCAAGAAGAAAATTAGGGTGAGCAATCACAGTCAGTTTTTCCTCAATAAACACCCTAAGACGGTGTCAGGCACCTTATTAATTTCAGGGTAAATGGGCCAATGAGCCAAATTAAAGCTGTTTTAATCATACACTGTCCAAGTTGACAGGTTTACATGGTTGTTTGCCAGTACAGCAAGCACTTTGAGGATGATCCAGATGCTAAATTGTCCAAAATGTGTTTTGTTTGTTTGTTTGTTTGTTTTTTTTGAGATTTTACAATTGCCTGTTGGTCTCTCTATCAGGCACGGCTGGAGTTCATGGAAACTGAACATATTTGTAGCTCTGCCAGTAAAAAGGGCATGTACCAGACTGAAGTGGAGGTCGAGTCCATGTCCTCCAGGTCCATCCCGCATGTGATTATTCCCCTGGAGTTGGGCAATCACTGGATTGAGGTGAAGGCAGCAGCGTATGACTCCGTTTACACTGATGGAGTGAAGAAGATCCTGAAGGTGGTGGTGAGTGTAAAGTTCCCGTCAACCCATTGATGAAATAACAGAACTGACTGCATTATTTGACATAAATGTATTATAAACATTAATAACAACAGCAAATCTCTACTTAACCAAAAAAGTCCCATCACAAAGAAAAGTGGATCAAAAAGTAATCCGAATCTACTTTTAAGGTATAGAATGCTACAATGGAGTGCTAGATGTGACCTGCCTAATTTTGTGGACAAAAATTATTTTGTGGCATGAATTTTTATTTTTTTATTTTTTGCACAAAGAAAGACAAAACGCAGTTTCACTACATCCTTTTTTTTTTTTTTTTTTTTGATAACAGAAAATGCATATTAATGCATATTGATTTGCTAAATCACACAAAAATGCATGTACAAAATTAGGCATGTCACAGTTTGGCCCTTTCAAAAATATCAAAATAATTCATAAAATTAAAAAGTAAAATAAAATGCAGGCCTAGTTGTGAACTTGCATTCTTGATGGACTCATAGTATTTATATTTGTCTATGTGCATTTTGAATCTTGTGGTAATTTATGAAGTATTTAAGAATTACACAGTATATTGTTTTGTTTTGAATGAATTACTGAAAAACTTAACTTCTCATTTACCATCATTAAAGGAGCTGGACTTCATTATATAACTGATATCTGCTAATCAAATCTATGTTTCAGTCTGAGGGTGTGCTCACTAAGGTACAGGAGGCAAATGTTGAGCTCAATCCCGCTAAAATAGGTAAGAGTTCTAAATAATATAGTTTCTCCTGCAGAATATCCAAAAACAATATATACAAACCAAATCAACCTGAACCTGTGCGACAGGTGGAGTACAACAAGTGTCTGTCAGGAGTAGCAAACCAGACACTCAGGTCCCCAACACACCTGCTAACACATACATCACAGTGACCAGTAAGCAGTCATCAATACGCTCATTTATTCTGCTTGTCCATCCGATTGTCCAGTCCTGACTGCTCTCTATTACTCCAGGTCAGGAGTTCAGTAAGTTGATCGAGCAGGCCATCAGTGGAGACATAATGGGGCGGTTTATTGTTCAGCCTCGAGGTAATGGAGAGGAGAACATGATCGGTATGACTCTACCTCTCATTGCCACTCATTATCTGGACAGCACCAATCAGTGGGAGACTGTTGGCATGGATCGACGTAATGAAGCCGTCAACCATATCAACACAGGTCAGCTGATCCCTTAGAAACACAGTATTGTTGTGTTGATGGGTCAAACGCAATGAAGTCATATGCTGTTTACTGTATTGTTCTTGTCAGGTTATCAGCGACAGCTAACTTACCGTAAACCAGACGGGACCTTTGCTGCCTTGATGAACATGCCTAGCAGCACATGGTGAAAGACAGTTCTAAAGAGATGTGGTCACATTAGCTAACTTTTGCGGGCAAAACGGTAGATGCCATTTAGAATTTAACATGGATGAAATGAGGCTGTGAGGGATAGACCTAAGGCCCGTCCCCACTAATGCCGAGTTCACACTGCACAATTTTAGCCCCGATTTCCAAATTATCAAATACATGATCTGAAAGAATTGCCGACGCCCATTAAATATTTGGCATTCTAAATATCTGGACCAGGCTGTCAGCGATTCAAAATCCTGCTGTGTGAAATGAGTTCTGATTGAAAAATACATTGGCAATGACCTACAGCCAAAGATACAGGGCAGCGGGAAGTTTAGGGAGGAGTTATTTTCTTATTACTTCTCAGGTTCGTTTGGTTGTGAATTGTAGTTTGCAGACCAGACAGAGTTTTCGGCGATTCTTCCTATTGTAAAGTCATGCAGTATGTAACCTCCTGACGCCGATCCAACGTGCAATGTGAACACAGCAGCAACTGAATGCTACTCAAGATAGTTGTGCAATGTGAAAACATGTGAACCGATGACTTTGAAAATCATGCAGTGTGAACTCAGCAAAAGGATAATAACTACAACGATAATGATTCAGGCATAGTTTTCAAAAAAAGTACTAAATGTAAAAGAATAGCAATGTCCACACCACAGCCATAACAATAATGCTACAGAGGGACAATATTGGTGGAATCCCTTTCAGAACGATTTTTCCCCCAGCTAATAAACGATAAAAACACTGACAGCCAATCAGAATCCACTTTAAATAGCTTGAGCATTTAACGGGCAAATGACATAACTGCATAACTGATCATTTTTCCAACTCAGTGATTCTGTTTATTTATTCATTTATAATTTTTTTTCAGACATGTTGGTATTATATCTTTCACTTGGATGTTATAAGCTGCACTGAGTAAATACAGCTGGATAAAACAGAAACTGTGTCCGTCTTCAATACAGGATGCAAAGCAACAAAATGTGATCATTTTAAAGGCGGTGATTCTTTTCTATACCCACTGTATGAAGGACAGCTCAAACAGAAGTCACTTTCAAACTAAGCTTTCTGTTTGTTAATGTGTCCAATTGAAGTGAGCAGCATGAACCCGTTGTCAAATCTCACTGTGGAAATCATTCGCCTTCACGCGTGACAGGATTTTGCCAGTGAAAGTTCACTGAATGTGACCGCGCCTTGAGAAAGATTACTACCGTATTTATCTGCTCAGTTGTATTTATACATTGCTTCTTACACTTACCTTCTCTTCCCGTCCCATCCTTCTGTCAAAGGCTGACAGCATATGTGGCTAAAGTATTCGTGATGGCCAGTGATCTGATTGTCACAGAGAATTACGTGATCTGCAGCGCCCTCACGTGGCTGGCCACAAAAAAACAGCTGCCAGACGGCACATTTAAAGAAGATGCACCTGTTATACATCAGGAGATGCTTGTAAGCCACGTTTGGATAGATAATTTTCATTTCATGGGACGATTTTTCTATTACTAACACTGTTTTAATACCAGTCATTAAATCCTCTACAGCCACTTTCAAAAAGAAATTCTGAAGTTAAATAGAAAAAGTTGCATTTATTTATTTTTTTTAAACAGCCATGCTACCTCTACTAATAATGTTAACTTATTAATACATAATTACTAACTTTTAATTATTCTACTTCTAGTGAATTATATCTTACAATAATTAATTTCTTATGAACTCAAGCTATACAGTTGTCAAATTCTGCAAAAGGTGTAATAATTATCTCTATTTATGAAAGAAAAATGCAGTGTGCAATGCAAATGGGTTGGACATTTTATCCCATAAATTATTATATTAGTTATTTTTGGGATCAAATTATTTCCACCACAGAAGGCTGAGAACACATTACTAGAAATTGTGGTGGAAATGTTTCAGTGACAAAATTATTCTGTGTTTCTTCTATGTCCACTGCTGAACCATATTAGACAAATTAAATAAACAAGTAGCATGTGAAAAAGTGCGTTCAGTGGTTTAAGCGTGCCAGTAGTTGAAGAAACAATCAATAATTTACAATCATTTATTTTAATTAATAACAATTTTAAAGAATTTTGAGAAACTGGAAGACATTAAGGTCAATATACTGTTAAAATAAAATCCCGTAGTAGAGTTTTACTAACAATTGTTATTCAGTTTGGGATCTTGTTCCTTTTCATATGTTTGTCTCATTTATTTATGTGAATACCAGGGTAATGTACACGAGAAAGATGATGATGCCTCTCTAACTGCATTCGTCCTGATTTCCATGCAAGAGGGGAGCAAGATCTGTGCTGGATCTGTAAGTGTTATTCCTGAAAACAGCTCTACGATACGCCATCTTCATCTCGAGCAGGTCTCACTCAGTCTCTCTCTGTATACTAGAATCTTGAAAGCAGTATGAAAAAAGCTGTTGATTATCTGCTGCTGAGAGTTCACAGCCTGACCAGCACTTATGCTGTCGCTATGACTTCTTACGCTTTGGCCAATGCTGGAAAACTCAATAAAGACATCTTGAAGAGTCATTCCATCCAGAACGAAGGTCAGTAACATTGCAGTCAGCTCGACAGCTCAATATAATTAAGCACATAAAAATATTGTCTGATTGACATGTAAAACAACCAACCACAGTTCACTTCCTACATTTGTGGGTAATTTATGTTGTTATAATCAGGTGGAACAGTTTGTGTTTTGAGTTGTAAGTGAAGAAAACTGAAACTAATACTAAAATTCAAAAGTATTCTGCAATAACCAACCTGGAATGTATCACACTAGAACGTCTAAAAGTAATCTTTTTAATGTTCCTAGCAGGGTTGTTATTGTTAAAACAATTATTGAAACAAAAAATTTTAATAAAGCTGAAATTAGTTAAGGGATAATTAACAGCTAGCTGTGCATTAAATGATTTTAATGCACGACGTGGAGACCCGAGGCAACTTTGCGTAGAGTGGTTGCTACTGTGGTGTGCATTAAAATCGATTAATGCACACCTAGCCATGCATTATCCCACTTATACCATGGGCATTTGCCAGCACTGACAGGTTAAATCCGTTAATGATGTTTGGAGTGCAATATTTGACCTGAAGGGTAAAAATTATGGTTATTTTTGTGTATGTTTGTGTGCATCAATTTAATCAGTGCATTAATATAAAAGGGTGATTAAACTGATTGGAACTACCCTTTAATACATACCTGCCAGCCAATCAGAATTGAGTATTCAGACAGACAATGGTATAAAATAAAGTAAAATAAAGTAAAATAAAATAAAATATTATAAACTAGGGCTGGGCGATAAATCGATTTTATCGATTAACTCGAATGTGTAGTTTACATCGGTTTGTTTTAATGAAAATCAGTTTTCTTTTTAATATCCACCGACGCTCCACTCAGGGCTCCCGTAGTTCAGATTGGGCTCAACCCTCCCCCCGCGTGTTTGCCATATAGAGACATGCTGCCGAGCAGAGTATGTTTCTCTGGAGCGCGGAGTGGAGCGGTGTGATTTTGACTGGAGCGAGGAGCGGATTTTTTAAAAGTCAGAGCGTCGTGGTTTTCACTCGCTCCAAGAGCGCTCATCCACTGCTCCATCATGAGTACAATTCATGCCAACAGCCCGTAATATAACTGCATATTTAGCAATAATTCACATGTTAAACATATTTAGCTATAGCTTGAAACAGATGGATCTCTCAAATCAGAAGATCATAATGACAGGAATAACCGAGCGGGAAGTTATAGGCTAGTTCTCAAGGAGTTTGTCTGTTCCTTTTACTGAATATTTTCGGCTTAAAGCATGATTTAAAAAGATACAGCACATTCACACGCAATCACTTTCGCAATAATGCATTCAAACAAATGTAATCTTACAGTGCTACTTCATCTGTATCTGATTTTGAATGATTTTGAAATCTGTAAGAAATGCATCGATCTGTAGATAAAATAACTGACGAAAATGAACTTCTATGTTCATCACAAACAAAATTTGCACAGCAGAAAGCAGCAATTATACCTTTTAATGCTGACAATGTTAAAAATACTGAAATATTTAAGAAAAAAACAGTTTGCACACAATAGCCTAAGCCACTTTGAAACTCTACTGTTATTTTATTTATTTTTTATTTTAATATAGGCTACGTTATGAACATAACATTTCAAACATACTGAAATACTTTAGCCATTTAGTGAAGGCGGAGCAGTGTTTCTGGTATCAGTGAGCGCGGAGTGGAGCTGGGGCGGAGTGATTATTAAATGCTCGGAGCGAGGAGGGAAATAGTTGCCGCTCCACTCCACTCACCTACTCTGCTACCAAGTGAGACAGATGTTTTGCCCTACAAAATGAACAAGACCGCGGCAGCACAAGCACAGCATATCCGCCAAAAAGCAACCTGCAGCAATGCTCATTGCACGGCTCACCAAGCTTTACTTTTGTGGCTCGCATGGCAGTAAATAATATGATGATATGATCATGCAGTCAATACAGATATTTAATAAAAACATTAAAGACAAGCAGGGCTGTAACATAACCCATTAAAAAAATGCATGCAATGTCTACACCGGGCATGAGTGGTGCGATCCGACAGAAGACAATTAGACAGTGTCTGCTCTATTTACAAATAATTTATATAAGAAAAAAATGACTCACTGCGTAGTTGCCAGTTTTAATCTTAACAGCTCTTAACGCCGATTGGATGGTTAGATGCATCATGGGCTAGTATTACATTTAAAAATAAATAAATAAATAAATAAAGGTCTTTCCAGCATTAAAGGGATAGTTCACCCAAAAATCAAAATTATGTCATTAATGACTCACCCTCATGTCGTTCCAAACCCATGAGACCTCCGTTCATCTTCGGAACACAGTATAAGATATTTTAGATTTAGTCCGAGAGCTTTCTGTCCCTCCATTGAGAACGATGTACGGTATACTGTCCACGTCCAGAAAGGTAATAAAAACATCATCAAAGTAGTCCATGTGACATCAGAGGGTCCATTAGAATTTTTTGAAGCATCGAAAATACATTTTGGTCCAAAAAATAAACTCAAAAACTACGACTTTTATTCAGCATTGACTTCTCTCCCGGGTCTGTTATGAGCGCGTTCACCTCACATCCGGTTCGCGAAACGAATCACTCGATGTAACGGATCTTCTCTTGAACCAGTTCACCAAATCGAACTGAATCGTTTGAAACGGTTCACGTCAACAATAAGCATTAATCCACAAATGACTTAAGCTGTTAACTTTTTTAACATGGCTGACACTCCCTCTGAGTTCAAATAAACCAATATCCCGGAGTAATTAATGACATAATTTTGATTTTTGGGTGAACTATCCCTTTAAGGTAATAACGTTACTGCTTTTTTTTTTTTCTTTTATCATCCTCTCAGTTATAAATTTGACTGGTAAATAATAAATAAAGAATTATATTAAAACTTGTTTTGAACAATTTCTTTGTCATTTGAATATTGCAGGGGGGCAAAAAAATTTAAATCGTTAATCGGATTTTTGGTGAAAAAATCTGGGATTTTTTTTTAGGCCATATCGCCCTGCCCTATTATAAACTTATTTCAGTTAACTTCCAAAGCCACATTTCACATTTTTGCATTAGTTTAAAATTAAAACAAACTTGATAAAATTTGCTAAAAAATAAAAATAAATAAAAACTTAAACTGAAATAAAAATAAAATTAGCTTAAATAGTAATATTAAACAAAAACTAATAAAAATAACAAAACCACATAGCAAAACTTAAATGTAACAATTAACTAAAATGTTAAATTAAATTAAATTGAAATGTGTGTGTGTGTGTGTGTGTGTGTATATATATATATATATATATTATATATATATATTATATATATATATATATATATATATATATATATATTCAAATGCTTTGAACAACTTTATAGCTGTATTTATTTATTTATTTATTTGTAGCTGTATTTATTAAATTTTTGTGTTTGTGTCTTTAAATTTAATATATTTATGTACTGTATGTGTGTGCAGAATGTTGTTTTTCTCCTAAATTAAGGTGAACACACACAATGACAAAATTTCACTGAACAATTTCACAAAATAATAAATATTTATTATTAACAGTTAAATCTAGCTAAACATAAAGTAAAATTAAAAATCCAAATAAGTGTAAAAAATTGAGTAGTGACATCAGAATGATTATAACCCTGTACCCACATCATCTTTTTCTTTAAACAGCGGGCACATTCTGGAGGGTTCCTGGAGCACATCATCACTCTCTAGAGGCCACAGGTTATGCGCTTCTTGCTCTGGTGAAAGTGAAGGATTTCCAGAGCGCCGGAGCGGTGGTGCGCTGGCTGAGAGCACAGAGAACAACATACGGAGGCCATGGAAGCACACAGGTGAAGATCATTAACACTTCAATAATGAATCAACCTCCTGACTACTATAACTTAGTGATGATTGCCTAATGATAAACGAATCAATGTTGTCTGTTCTTCCTAGGCGAGCATCATCGTTTTCCAGGCTGTGGCTGAATATCGCATGGAAGCGAAGAAGCAGGACGTGAATCTGAACGTTGAACTCTCGGTGGAGGGAAGGAAAACTCACAACAAATGGACTTTCACTAGTTCCAACAACCATGTGACACGTTCAGACAAGGTGAAAGAGCAAATGAACACACGTGCATGTTATTTGTTGTGCATCTCACATCATGTCAGATATAATTAAAGTCAAATGTTTCACGTCAGGTCAAACTGACACAGAAATTCAATGTCACTGCTCATGGCAACGGACTGGCCACTCTCTCGGTGAGGATTCATGAACACTCACCAGTGTTATAAATATCATATAAAATACATTTTAAAATCAAAATGAGTAAATGTAATCAATCTAATTCTATCTGGACGTCCTCTCAGGTGTTTTCTTTGTATTATGCTCTGCCTGAAGAGAGAGAAAACGACTGTAATGCGTTTGATCTCAGTGTGCGGATGAAGAAAGAGCATGGCGGTAGGATACATCATTACCCTTCATGTGTGCATGCAACTCTCAAGTTTGGGGTTAGAAAGATTTATTTATTTATTTATTTTGAAGAAATGAATAATTCTATCCATCAAGGATGCATTAAATTTAACACAAGTGACTGTAAAGACATTTATAATGTGCAACTACACTATTCTTTTGAACTTTCTTCATCAAAGAATACTGAAAAAGAGAATGCAGCTGTTTCCACAAAAATCTGAAGCATGAAGAATTTCACAATGTTGCTATTTTTTATTGTTTATTTATTTATTTTTTATTTTTTTTGCAAATAAATGGAGCCTTGGTGAGCAGTAGATACTTTTTTTTTCTCAGAAACATTAAAAATCTTGGTGACCCCAAACTTTTTCTTTAGTCAATGCATTTGTCCATAAGGACCTCGGTAATTAATAACGATTAACATTGTTATATCTTTCTGCATGCAGTGTCACATCCAGGCGCCATTGAAAGTTACCTGTTCACGATTGAAACCTAGTGGGTAGAAAACTCATTTGCATTTCATTCATCCGGATGTTCAGCTAATTGTGAGAATGTATTGATGATATATTAGATCATGCCGCATCTTATATTTAGTTTTTATCCATCTGTGCAGTTTCAAGAGCTCGGAGAGAGATGCTTCCATGACTGTTGTGGATGTCGGACTGCTGACAGGGTTTAAAGTGGATGAAAATGATCTTTCAAAGGTAAAAATGCTCAGTGATTGTAAAAAGTTGACTGCGTACACAACACCTGAAACTGAAAGTAAGCCTCATGTGATGCTAAAATCCAAATTCATCTGCACATTTTTATGGGGGAACTCGTGGCCTAGTTGTTAGAGAGTTTGACTCATAACCCTAAGGTTGTGGGTTCGAGTCTCGGACCGGCAATACCACGACTGAGGTGCCCTTGAGCAAGGCACCAAACCCCCAACTGCTCCCCGGGTGCCGCAGCATAAATGATACCCGCTGCTGTGTGTGTGTGTTCACTGCTGTGTGTGTGCGCGCACACTTTGGATGGGTTAAATGCAGAGCACAAATTCTGAGTATGGGTCACTTGGCTGTATGTCACGTCACTTTATATTGTAGATAATTCTCAATTTTGACTTGTATCCTTTTGGTTGTCGTATTTTCATGTTCTGATTTATTTCCATCAGTTATCTAAAGGGAAAGAAAAGTACATTGAGAGATTTGAGATGAACACGGAGCTTTCTGAGCGCGGATCGCTAATCATTTTCTTGAATAAGGTAAACTGGCTCACAATATATAGCACAACACACATATATCCAAAAATAAAAAAAAAACACATAAAAAAAAAAAAAAAAACAACACTAAAAATAAAGGCAAAACAAAACAACCATTAAAAAATCATCAAGCACTGTACATGTATCATATCACTAATAATATAACAATGGGACACCAGCACACTTTGAACTGAATTTTAAATCAGTGCACATACTTTCATTTCTGTAATTTCATTCATACATTTTATTTAATGATATCTTTTAAGGACTTGTTCAATAACTGGTAGAAAATGTACAACACCACTGAATGAAAGTATGAGAACGAGAGGCCTTATTTAGTGTAATTATCATTATTGTTTAATTTCACTTTGAAATGATCAAAAATGTGTTTCTGTTATTATAAAAGCAATTTGTTCCAGTTTGTCTTCATAAATGATTGAGTTTCTCAATGTGCTCAATGGTAAAAACCACTTAACTTTCAGTGAACTTATAATGTACAATGTAAATTCATAGTAATTGTGTCTCATTAGGTTTCTTATAAAGAGAGGGAAAGGATTGCCTTCAGAATGCACAAGATCAATGAAGTGGGAATGCTGCAGCCCGCCGGAGTCACTGTGTACGAGTACAACGCTCCAGGTGTGTGATGGACAAGAAAACAGGATGTTTTTACAGCGTGCAATGAAAATCTTGTGCATAATGCATTTCCTGGAAAGCTGCTTTGAAACCGTGTGTATTGGGAAAAGCGCTTACAAATAAATTTGAATTGAATTAATCTACAGTAACGTGTGTATCTCCACAGATGATCGTTGTGTGAAGTTCTACCATCCTCGTAAGAAAGACGGAGCGCTGAACAGACTCTGCCATGAGGACCTGTGCCAGTGTGCTGAAGGTGCGTACAGATATAAAGTGAATGTGAAATAACGTTTTCAAGCAGGAGTGAAATCAAACAAGTTTGTGTGTTTTGCATGTGTCTGTATTTGCAGAGAACTGCAGTCTCCAAAAGAAGCATGACATTAAGGAGTCTCAGCGTGCCTATAAGGCCTGTGCGCCTGGGGTGGAGTACGGTAAACACACCGCTGTCTGTCTGCGTGTAAATGTGTCTGTGTGGATTCTTAGAGCTGGGATTTATACGCTATAACTTACTTCTTTGTAGTTTATAAGACCAGAGTGGTGGGAATGGAGCTATCACTGCAAGCAGACATCTACAACATGACCATTGAACAAGTGCTGAAAGAAGGTAAGATGCAAAAGTTGGAAATATTCAGCAGTCATTTTTTCGTAAATACAGTAATAATATAAAATATGAACATTTTACATAACTGTTTATTATTCTATCTGAATATATGTTAAAATATCATTTATTGCTGTGATCAAAGCTGAATTTTCAGCATCATTACTCCAGTCTTCAGTGTCACATGATCCTTCAGAAATCATTCTTATATGCTGATTCGCTGCTCAAGGAAAACATTTTTATTATTACCAATGTTGAAAACAGTTGTTCTCTGTCATAATTTTTGTGGAAATTAATACATTTCATTTTTGGGATTCTTTGCTGAATAGAATATGAGGAATGAATAAGCATGAATTTGAAGTTGTAAAGTAAATAATGCTGCTTCTGCATGGTTTTCAGGCACTGAAGCAGATGTGGAAGGAAAGATCAGGTCTTTCTTGGCTCATCCTTATTGTAGAGAGTTTCTGGACTTCCAAGAAGGCAAAACCTACCTGATCATGGGCCAAACCACATCACTTCCAAGGATTGGTGGAAGGTAGGAGCTTCATGAACATAATGAGGACGATTTCACACTTTACATACAAGTGCGATTCCAGTTCACTCCAAACCACAATATGTTCATGTCATCCCTGAGCTTTCACATCAGCTCGTGAGCTTTGAACTCTCTCTCTCTCACCCACCCCCACACACACACACACACACACACACACACACACACACACACACACACACACACAAAGCACAACAAACACACACACACAGTATGGGTGATCTTCATGTGTTTCTTTGGGTTTTTCTAGGCTGAGGTACAGCCTGGGTGAGGACACCTGGATTGAATACTGGCCCACACAAGAGGAGGCCCAAACCCCAAAATACAGAGACAAGCACATCGGCATCAAAGCACTTGCTGATGAGCTCTACACCTCTGGATGCACTACTTAATGATCCTGATGTGATGCTGTGATGACCCATGGAATCTGTAATTCAATCCAAAAACTTTGCTTGATTTTTATTCCCTTTTCTGGTAACACTTGTGTTAACCCTAAAGGCCCATTCATAGTTCACTATCACAGTTTTTACTCCAGTGAACGTTTCATCAAAGTAAGTTTATCATTTAGTGAAGTTTTGGCTTAAAAAAAAATCTCAGTGCTAGGTAGATTATTTACAAATTGTAGTCCGTTACTGATTACAAATTACAAAATTATGGATACAAAATCTGGATTGATAGGGGATAAGGCAAAATCTGGATTTACACTAATTGCAGGATTCCCCAACTGGGGTTTTTTTGAGAGAGAGAATTCCCTTTTTATTATCAATATGATGAAATGCATTAAACATACATTGCAGGATTCCCCAACTGGGGTTTGTGGGGAAAAAAATAAATAAAAATAAAACTGCAGGGTGTTGATGAAAAGATAATAATTAATGAAATCATAAAAAAAAGTCAAATCAAAATTAATTTAAATGTAAATGTCAGTGTGACCATTAACCAGAATCAGAGAACCATGAATGTACAAATATGCTGTTAAGTTAAATGAAATCTAAAACTACCTTTACCACACTACTGCAGTCAGTTTGCATGCATGTGTGGATTAAATGGCATGAATTTGTGCAGTCTGATGTGTTTTTAAGACAAAGACCTTCCAAAGACCATAGCAATGCATGGTTAAATGACTGATTGAGTGATAATACAAATACTAATTTAAATGTGTCCATTTTCTGTGCAATCATAGCTAGATAAGTATTAGTAGTGTGTGTAATTACACAAAAACTGGAAGACTGTCCAGATGTAAGTGGGTTCATTTAGAAAAGAAAAAAAAAAAAAAAGGAGAAGAATTGGCCTGAATTAGTTATGAATAACTCACTGCTTTTGTGTGAATAAAACAAACTAAAATGTAATTGTGTAATCCATAAAAAAAGCATTTTAATACAGTCTAATTAGCCTACAAGTACTTAATTATTTGGAATCTGATTATGTATCCAGATTACATGTAATCAGTTGCTACACTGAAAATGCTACTGAACATTTCTACTGTTACTGCTCCGGAAATAAAAAAGGTTCATTTATCATGTAAAACACTCAATAGTAAATACACATATTTGTAACATTATTGAATTGCAAAAAGAAACAGTATTTTTGCTCTAATCTGACTTACAAAACATGCTAGAGTAAATACACATTTTTGTAACATTAAAAAAAACATTTTTCATTATCATTTTGAAGTTAATTCAGCTGAACTGTAAAATGTGTTAAGATTATTTGTTTTTAGTTTTCACATCATTGCAAAACAGCGGCTCGGTGGATGATTGTGAAAGACAGAATGACTGCATCAGCGTCTGAACCTTCAGAGCCTGGAAATGGAAAATGACGTGGGATATTTATTCTAATCATTACTGTACATCAGGCCGCTGACGGTGAAAGAAACCTGTTGCATTACAACCACCAATGCCAACTCGAGTGATTGAGAAATTGTGGCTTTTAGCTTCAGGTTCACAATGACTTTGCAGACACCTGCAGAAAACGACAAGTTCTAAAGCAGGGAGCTGGATGGACATCAATAAGCGCAATCCTTCTTTTCACAATAAAAACAGTATTTACTAATTGAATTTATTTATTTATTTAAAAGCACATGATTCCATTCCAGCGTGATGCTGCTGTGATGCTCTGAACTGGACAGAGAAGATGTCACAACTTTATCACACAGGAATCTAGTCCTCTGCTGAATCATAGCGCAGGTTCCTCCACCTATCTTACCCAATAACTGACAGCGTGGAGGATGAGGATGAGAATATATTGTGAATAAGCGTCTGATAGTTCAGAGACAGTCAGGGACAGACAGGCACGATGCGCGTGGACTCGCTGTGGCTGGCGGCTGTTGCCGTTTCATTACCTGTCCTCTCACTCTGTGACCCCCTGTGAGTATCACAACACACACACACACACACACACTAGGACTGCACACGCTTGACTGATTTGAAGTTCCTCCTGATTTTAAACACCTTCTCTGATATTGCGTGTGTGTGTGTGTGTGTACTTGTATAATTTATTTTTAATAACTAATTTAATATCACTATTAATAAATGAAATGTTATATTAAAATATATTAATATTAATACACTATTAATATATTTATTTTAACATTAACATAACTATATCATTTATATCTCTTAAAGGTGATATTTTGTATGTGTGGTGATAAATAGCTGAATTATTTATTCATTGCTAGGAAAAGGCAAAAGGTTAAGGAAAAAATAAATAAATAAAATAAAAATATTAAGTAAGTGCAATTATTAAAATGATTTACTATTCAAACCAATATATTAATAGTAATATTAAAACAAGAAATGAATAATATTAATACAATATCAATATTAATGTCATGTTACAATATATTAATTTTTACGTTAATATAGTACTATACATCATTTATAGCGCTTGCATGTGATAAGGATGGTGTGTGTTGGACAGATAAATACATGTTGGACAGCCTTCGTTTTTTAGTAAATAAATCTAGTGCCATATCTTTTGTTAAGACACGTTCCTCCTAAATGAATATTTTTTTTGTTGTTGTTGTTTTCAGTTACATTCTCTCGGCGCCCAATATACTGAAGGTGGGGTCCCCAGAGAAAGTGTTCGTGGAGGCGCAGGACTATTCTGGAGCCAGTCTGAATGTTAAAATCTCAGTGAGAAGCCCTAAGGATAACCGTGAAGTGACGAGTGCTTCAGTTACTCTGACACCCGCCAAGAACTACCAGGATCTGGTCGAGATAAAGGTCAGGCGCTCCACTCACATCAAATGTTTCTGGGAGCAGGTTGTCAAAAATGTTTGAATGCAGATGTGTTTCTTACTGTGTTAGCAAAATGAATGCTATTTGGTGTGTTTCGGCATGTTTTTTTCCCTCAGTTGTCAGTGTATTATGTGTCTGTAGGTACCCAGTAATGCGTTTTCCTTTGAGAAAGGAGTGCAGCAATATGCCGTCCTGCAAGCCCAGTTTCCACAGAAGCTGATGGAGAAAAAGGTCATGGTGATCTTTCAGTCTGGACACATAGTTTTACAGACCGACAAGACCATCTACACTCCAGACAGCACAGGTGTGCTAATATTTGCTGCGCTGAATCATAGTTTGCGCTCCAAATTTGTCTCCTAACGCTTGTCTTCTCCCTGTAGTTTATTACCGGGTGTTTTCACTGAGTCCAGGCATGACACAGCCTGTGGAAAGTGGAGTCAGAGTGGAGATCTTGGTAAATGTGTCCTCAGTCTGTGTATGAAAGTACAGTGAGGTGCAAAACATGAGACTGCAAAACACCAGATTTTTGTCTATTTGTGAAAACTTTTGTACTCCACAGTATTGTACGTGCACGTCTTGTGAATGTGTTTAGCTGTTTGTGTTCACATTTTAATGCGTATCTATAAATGTTTCAACATCTTTAATGTTGGCAGACACCTGATGGCATCAGCCTTGAGAGCAAATCTGTTTATCCCGGTGGAGGAATGGTGTCAGGAACCTTCAGCCTGACGGATCCAGCCAGGTGAGGACGAGTGAACGACCTGTTTGAATACTTCAGATGGATTGGAGATACTTAAAATTAAAACCTAATATTGTTCAGTCACTTTCCAAATATACAGCACAAATGATCATCCCATCTTTGGGATTGTATTTGAAATTTTATTTTAAACGTCCTTTTGCAATGAAAAATATTCAATGTGTTATTTAAACAAACATATTTTACCATTAGAAGGAGCTCATTTTAATCACACCAAATGTTTTTTTTTTTTTTTTTTTTTAGAATACAAATATATAATATAATATAATATAATATAATATAATATATAATATAATATAATATAATATAATATAATATAATATAAGGGGCAGTTGTGGCCTAATGATTAGAGAGTCGGACTCGTAACCCATAGGTTGCAGGTTCGAGACTCATATTGGCAGGGTTTGTAGGTGGGGGGATTTTATGTACAATGCTCTCTCCCTTCTTCAATAGCATAGCACCGAACAGCCAACTGCTCCCCAGGTGCTGCAGCAAAAAATGGGTTCCCACTGCTCCAGGTGTGTGTTCACTTTGGATGGGTTAAATGCAGAGCATTAATTACAAGTATGGGTCACCATACTTGGCCACATGTCACATCACTTCACTTTATTATAATCCACAAAAAAAAGTAGAAAAAAAAAAAACTTTTTCAACAAATGGTGCTTTTTCATATTATATTATTTTTCATATTATATTATATTATATTGTAAATTACCTCATCTTTCAATAATGTTGTGAAATGATATATAAAATAATGTATTTTTTAACAACAACAACAAAAAAAATTGTATTTAATATTTGCTAGAAAAATAAGAAAAAACTAAATGACAGTTCAATTCAGACAAAGGTAGCAAAAAATACATTATAGTCCTCATGTTTTATAATATAATATAATATAAGCAGCGATTATGGGGGTGCAAGCTCTTTAAGGCATTTAAGCACATATGAAAAAAGACATTAAATATTATTTAGCAAGGCTGTAACCACCTAAATCAATGATTTAAAAAAAGCATTTTTGAAAATCCAGATAATTTACCATAGAAATATATAATTTTTATTTATTTTTATATATAATTTTTTATTTTATTTTTAATTTTTAATATATAATTTTTAATATTTATGACTTATAGCGCCACCTCTGGTCCTATTTCCATAAAACCTTGCATGCTTGTTTAGAGTCACCTGTCACATGTGCTCCTCTATTTTTTTGTGAAGGTTTGAGTTTTTGTTTAGGCTTCATAGGCTTTTGAGTACATTTGGACATGCCCATTTTCTAAAGGACCCTATTATAGCTACCCAAAGGGTAAATTTCCACTCGTTTTTTTTTTTTTTTTTTTTTTTTTTTACTGACCTAGCAGGTCCAGAGAATTGTACTGCAGTGTTTTGTTTTCTGTTATCTCTCAATAAGATTGTGAAATGACAAATAATGACCTGGTGTCCAAATAGCCCAGGCCTGTGGAAACTTGTGGCGTGGCACCAGAACAGCCCACAGAAGAACTTCTCCAGTGAGTTTGAAGTCAAAGAATATGGTAAGTGTCTCTGCGAGCTGTTGCGAAACAACATTTCACAAAGATACACCCATCTTCAATCCACTGATATCAACTCAGATTCTTCCTTCTCCTCCTGCAGTCCTGCCCAGCTTCGCAGTCTCTTTGAGTCCACAGAAAGCCTTCTTCTATGTGAATGATGACAGTCTAACGGTCGATATTGTAGCCAAGTACAGTCCTTTTTTTTGTATTATGGCTATATGCATGTTTCTAACTGAATAGCTAGCACATATAGATACAGCAGCATTTCTTAATAAATGTTCAGAATATATTAGCTATCAGTGTATTTATAAGTGTGTATCCTGAAGGTATTTGTTTGGAGAGGCAGTCAATGGTCATGGATTTGTTGTATTTGGTGTGGTGACTGAAGATAAAGGGAGAATAAGTATACCGGGCTCCTTACAGAGAGTGAAGGTACTACACACACACACAAACACGTCATGCATCCATAAAAACACCAGACTGGCATCAGATTTTACGATTATTTACCCCATTTATGAAAAAAACATTTTGAACAACCATTTTTTTAAAATGGAAAAGGAAACCCAAATTTGGCCCTCATGAACACCGTAAACCCACAAAAACATTTTATGTGTTCATTATACCACACACACAAAGAATAATGAGTCTAATGAGATAGAATAATGAGATTGTCCCATATGTGGAGAAAAAGTTGACATACACCAACAATCACACAGATCTGATCAGACACAAGCTATTGGTTCTGTGTTGAATGTCAGATCTGGGATGGAAGTGGAACAGCAGAGCTGAGAAGAAAACACATCCTACAGTCCTTCCCAAACATCATGCAACTTGTCGGCAAGTCGCTGTACATTACAGTGAGCGTGTTAACCGAGTCTGGTAAGAACTACACAAAGTCTGGTGAACAAAATTGACAATTTTTAGGCCTTGAAAACATGCAGCTTGCATGTGTTTATTTTATATTTATAACACACTTGTTTCACACACAGAAAAATTGTAAAAACACAAAAAAAACATTCAGATTGTGACGTCACCATACACCATCCACTTCAGAAGAACACCACACTTCTTTAAACCTGGGATGCCCTTCGACGTTTCGGTAGGAAACATTGACCAGAAGCAAAAAACATAGTGGGAATATTGGGATTTATTGTTTGCTCTAAATGATGCTTCCTTCATTCTATATGTTCTGGCCTGGTTTTGCATAAAGGTCTACATAACAAATCCTGACCAAACACCTGCTGAGAATGTGGAAGTGGAAGTCAATCCTGGAGGGGTCAGAGGTCAAACAAGAGCCAATGGCATTGCGAAGGTTACGGTCAACACTCCGGGAGGATCTTCTACACTAGAGATCATTGTAAGACCTGCCATCATAACAGCACTGATGTTTCACTGGTGATCTAGTGCAGAATAGATCAGTTAACAGATGTTGAACAAGCAGTGTAGCATATTGTTCACAACACATCAGAAAACAATGTATTTATTCTTTCCAGGCAAAGACCAAAGATCCACAATTAAGTGATGAACAGCAGGCAGTGAGGAAGATGACGGCTCAGGCCTACGAGACCAAAGGTGGCTCCAACAACTACCTGCACATCGGTATCGGGGCAGCAGAGCTTCAGATCGGTGATTCACTGAAAGTCAGTCTGAACTTGGGAAGAAGTCCAGGAGTGAGAGATCAAGACTTCACATACATGGTGAGTGACAGTCATACCATGATTCAAGAAGAGATGTTATTAAGTATGCAACCTGTGGAATCTTATGTGGTTTGTAAGATGTTGTAAATGTATTCTCATCTGCCTCATTTTCAGATCTTAAGTAAAGGTCAGATTGTAAAAGCAGACAGGTTCAAGAGGAAAGGACAATCTCTAGTGGCTCTGTCTCTGACTGTAACCAAAGACATGGTGCCGTCCTTCCGCTTTGTGGCTTATTACCTTGTGGGCTCGTCTGAGGTGGTGTCTGATTCAGTCTGGGTCGATGTGAAGGACACGTGCATGGGAACGGTAATTTAGCCCTGGTGACACAACACTACGAATTAATCTTAGTTTGTTCTTTTTTTTTTTATTTAATTACTTTGATCTCCCAGCTTAAAGTGCAAGTTCACGATCCAGACACTGTCTATGAGCCCGGTAAAGACTTTGGCCTGAGAATAACAGGAGATCCTGGGGCCAAAGTTGGGTTGGTGGCTGTGGATAAGGGTGTTTATGTTCTGAACAACAAGAACAGAATAACTCAAACAAAGGTTTGTAGATCTGAAATGAATCTTTCCATTATAACTGAAAAGAGGTAACATTCTCTTGCCTTTTTTCTATTTGACTTATTTGTTTTCCCAACAGATCTGGGATGTTGTTGAGTCACATGACATTGGCTGCACAGCAGGAAGTGGAAAGGACAGTATGGAAGTTTTCAGCGATGCTGGCCTGCTGTTTGAGTCCAGCTCTGCTGGAGGCACTGGCGTCAGAACAAGTACTTGCATAATTTTTTTTCGGAAATGTTCAAAAAGATCCATGTACAGACTTTTAGAACCTGTCGATGAATGAATCTTAGTAAATCTCAATCTAAAGTGAGTAAATTGACATGGTTCTTTTCCAGATGCTGAATGCCAATCTTCATCGCAAAGAAAAAGACGAGACCTTATCCTTATAGATGTCATTAAGTCTCTAAGTAAGAAAGATGCAAGCTGTTTCATTCAATCAATTGATTGATTGATCAAGGTATAGCTAAAAAGTGGTTACAGATATGATGATGTATTCTATCCAACTTTTTACCACCAAGGGCAGACCCCATACTTCCCATGGATTCTTTGGGCATGTCCCAAGGTTTGGCATTAGGTTTCATTAGAGAATAATAGCTAAGAAACTGCCATCTTTGGCAAATATGTGGGTAGAATTTGACCAGCACTGTATCAAGTTAGTTTGACAAATTTGAGGATGGTATGAAGAAAGCTCTAGGATGAGTTTAAGGGACATGGCATGTCCTGAGGAATGAGAGGGGAAGGATTTTCTAGAGCTCATGGTTAAAACATTAAAAGTAGAATTGCAAGTGCAACTTTGAGCTGCTGATGGCACTGCTGAGCATTTGAGACCTTAAATTTGGCCTGATAGATGTTGGAACTGCCTGCAATTAGTGTGCAATATTTCACAACATTTTCAGATAGAGTTCTAAACGTTCTTACGATTCATGGCCTCCCAGCCAGAGACAAAGATATTGCCAAGAAAACTAACAGAAACAATAGGTGCTTATGACCATTATAAAGCACCATAAAAGTTTTTGTGCATTGTATTCCAATTATTCTGAAACCATTCAGTCGATTAATGTGAGGGACAGATGATCATTCAAGTTGTTAAATTAAAGTTCCTGGTTTGGTTTAGTTTGGTTACGAACTCTCTCCTATACATTTAAAAGAAACATCTTTTAATTTTATAATATAGAATTATTTTTCTTGATTTGTATAATCAAAGTAATTTGTATTTGCTTTTTTTATTAACATTTTACCAGATCTGGCTAGACTTGCGTTCACTTTTTTTTCTCCACTAAATGTTTAGATTTTTATAAAATTATAAGCTTCAGATTTTTTTCTAGAATAAATTTTGTCAAATGATCCACTAACCTAGTTTATAATATGTTGTTCCTATCTTCTAGTTTATATCATATTATTGTTTTCCTTTATAATGAAATTGTATTTAGTGGATTGTGGATAGCACATAAAAGAGTTATCACTGGATATTCTGCAGTGATCAAGAAACAAAACAGCACTGGTATCGGCCGATTCTCAGAATTTTGCTATAGAAATTGAATTGATTCTGGAAAAAAATTATATCAGTGCATCCCCACTTGGCACCAAACAATGACAATTCAGACTAACCAAATTTGCTATAATCTTAGATTTTTGTAATTTCTTATTGTTTCAGCTGTTATAGCTTTATAAAGCTTTTTATCAGTCTTGTTCTCTCTGTCCGTTTTTCCTCTTTTATGTGATCTACCTCCAGTTATCAAATATTCTGGCCTCGGGAGAGAATGCTGTTTGGATGGACTGAAATATTTCGATGTTTTGGGTTATTCCTGTCATGATCGGGCATCTTTCATTAATGATGGAGAGGAGTGCAAACAGGCTTTCCTGCACTGCTGCACTGTGATAACCATCCATCGCAAAAATAATCTGGACCACGGTAAGAACATTCTCAATAATAGTATACAAATTTCAATTTAAATCCACTGCAAATTCACTTGGAGTCAGATCTTGCTTCAGGTGTGTCTTGAGCAGGGTAATTTACCCCATAGGTGTTACGAGTGTTTGACTTTTATAACCTTTCAATGAATGAATCTTAGTAACTTCACTATTGATGCTGGTGTTTTTTCAGATGCTGAATTTTTACCACCAAGAAAAAGACGAAAAGTACCCATAACAGATTTCCAGCAGTCTCTAAGTAAGAAAAATGCAAACTGTCCAAATCAACAACAAAAAGATCAGACCCCATATTTCCCATGGATTCTTGGAGGAGTGGTTCTCAAACTTATTTATCCAATTTTTATATATGGGGCAGATAAAGTATCCATATTCCCAGCATTTTAACCATGTGGTTCTCAAACTTTTTTTGAGTACATCACCCCTATCAAAAACAAAACGAGTACTGGACCCCTATCATAACTTAGACCATCACAATCATTCATATAATCATAAACAACAATACACCAAAAAAATACCAACAATACAACAAAAAAAAAACAAAACTCCAAATAATCACACACTATAAAAAAGGCATATCTGGAATATGTGGGTAGCATTTGACCAGCACTGAATCAAGATAGTTTGACACAAATTTGAAGATGGTACAAAGAAAGCTCTAGAATGAGTTTGAGGAACTTGGCGTGTCCTGAGGAGTGAGAGGGCAAGGATTTTCTAGACCTCGTGGTCAAAACATTAGAGGAAGAATTGCAAGTGCAACTTAGCATTTGAGACAGAGACCTTAAATGTGGCTTGATAAAGGTTTTGCTTGCAAGGACTTTAATTTGCTGGAGTTTATTGCTGTTTCTAAACAACGCAGCACTCGCTATGTGGTGTCTGTTAGATCATGACACTAGAGTATTCACATGCACCATTCCAGGAATTTAAAATTGTGAAGGAAAAAAGACTCATTAACTAATGCATAGGTATCATACACCATGTATCCACGTCTTGTCTTTGAGCTATGAATCTAGTTCTCTCATTTCTATCATATTTTGTTGCCCAATTAAAAGCTGCACTATGCATTTAAAAGAAAAATCTATTAACTATATTTTCAAAAAAAAAAAAAAATCATGACTACAAATAATAATTTCTATTTGTTCTTAACATTTTACCAGTGACTTCGCTCACTCTTTTTTTCCCACTAATTGTTTTCACTAAATATATAGATTTTTATAAAATTACACACTCAAGATGTTTATTTTTTTCTAGAATTACTTTTGCTGCTGAATTATCCACTAACCTAGTTTATAATATCTATTTATTCACATCTTCTAGTTTATAAAATCTTTTCTCCTTTATAATGAAATAGTGTGTTAAGACATAAAAGAGTGATCAACATCAAGAAACAAAACCACACCAGTATCAGTATCGACTGATACTCAGAATTTTGGTTTCGAAACAGAAATGATATTGGTGCATCCCTACTCACCACCAAACAATGACAATTCAGACTAACCAAATTTCCTGTAATCTTAGGTTTGAAACATTTTTGTAACTTTTTATTGTTACAGCTTCTATAGCTTTATAAAGCTTTGTATCTGTCCTGTCCTCTCTGTCTGTTTTCTCTCTCTCTCTCTCTCTCTCTCTCTCTCTCTCTTTCTCTCTCTCTCTCTCTCTCTCTCTCTCTCTTTTATGTGATCTACCTCCAGTGAGCAAATACTCTGGCATTGAGAAAGAATGCTGTTCGGATGGACTGGTGAAGATGAATGATTTGAGATACACCTGTCAGTATCGGGCATCTTACATTTTGGATGGACATGAGTGCATACGTGCTTTCCTGCACTGCTGCACTGAGATGACCACCTATCTCGAAGAGCCAGATGAAGAAGAGATTCTACCCCGCAGTAAGAGCATTCTCAATAATAGTATACAAATTTCAATTTAAACTCACTCTTGCAGATGTGCTTGGAGTCAAATCGTGCTTCAGGTGTGTCTTGAGTAGGGTCATTTACCCCAGAGATGTTACAAGTTTTGGTTCTACAATTGCAGAAACGGTTTCAGTTGGAAAAATACTTTGTAAAAAGACTTGGTTCTGTGTAAATATCTCAACCACTCATTCACCCCCAGGTGAAAGCGAGGATTTTGTGAACTCTGATGACATTGTTACACGTACGCTTTTCCCTGAAAGTTGGCTTTGGGAGGAAGTGGTGTTGCCCAAATGTTCGTCACTGAACCACCAGTGGTGAGTTTGACTTAGAGTTTCCAACAGTTAGTGCTCAGCCAGTGATGTTTTAGTAAAAGATGATCTCTCTTTTAGTCAGACAACCACCTTACCCAGGGATGGACTCAAGCTGAAAGACTCCATAACTACCTGGGAAATTACAGCCATCAGCTTGTCCAGCACTCATGGTACAGAGTCTTGTTGCAAACAAAATTCATATTAAAGGAATAATTAGAGCCATTTCCAATCTGGTGTATTGAATTTGTGGCATGCTGTTGATTACCCCAGACAATAATTTCATTGCATCACTGTACTGTTCGCTCTCACTGGAATAGTAATGCTCTAGGCCTGCAGAACATGCTTTCTATAAGAAGTTGCTGTCTTTTTTTCTCTACAAAGGTATCTGTGTGGCAGATGTCCAGGAGATGACAGTGGTGAAGAACTTCTTTATTGACCTAAAGCTTCCATATTCAGCCGTCCGCAACGAGCAAATTGAAATCAAGGCTATTATCCACAACTTGTACAGCAGAAAAGTAAAGGTCAGGTTGGAAGAATGATTTACCATGGCAGACCTTACCGGACAGGTGCCCTCAGCATAACCACAGAATCAGCCTTCCTTTCTTAATATGGAATATGTGTTTTTTTATTTGTTCTTGTAGGTACGTGTGGAGCTGATGGAAACCAAAGACATCTGCAGCCCGGCTAGCAAGAGAGGAAAGTTCTATACCACTGTGACAGTAGATGCTAAATCATCATACTCTGTACCATTTGTCCTCATCCCGTTAGCTTTGGGACGCCATGCCATTGAAGTGAAGGCAGCTGCTGCAGGACGTGGGAGCGATGGCGTGAAGAAAGATCTTCTGGTGGTGGTAAGAAAATGAAACCTTCTTAATCAAATAGCAAGACAATTCATTGCAGAGTGTAGTTTTAGCATAATGTGAACAGAACCTGACAGATGACATAAAGAAATGAACTGGCATACATTCCTCACAACTTTCCTCTAGGTTTAAAGACATCTTGCTGATTTCTAAGAATTCACGCATGAATCTGAACTATATAGCACACACCCTTTGTTCTCTCTCTCACTCATTCTTCCCTTCATTTCTTTAGTCTGAAGGCGTTTTGACCAAACTTAATGAAAATCTACAATTACGTCCTTCTAAGAAAAGTAAGTGGATTCCAACAAAACACATGCACACAAAGAAATTGTCTTTTCAAGGGATAGTCCACCCCAAAATAATGATTCTGTCATCATTTACTGACCTTCGTGTTGTTCAAGAACTGCATGACTTTTTTGATGACAGAATTTATTTTTGGGTTGAATATCCCAGTTAGTAGCCTCAGGAACTAAAAGTCAAGGACATGTTTTACCTTTATTAAAGCAATAAGCCCCAAGAAGCCGTGGTATACAGTGAATTTATAACAGCTAAGAGGCGTTGTTAGGCGCGATGCATAGCAGACAATGTAGTTCCTCAGAAACAGTTGTGGTTCCAACAAAGTGGTTGCCGAGCAACACACAGAAGTTAATCAAAGGTGTATGTTTGTAGTGGAACTATCCGTTTAATAAAATGGCATTTTACTTCATGTTTTGGAGTTGTTGGAAGTGTTTTCTTCAGATTCATTGTTTTATGAATATTACAAGCCTTGTGACCTTTGTCTTGAACACTGGTTCATTTCTGCCCCTGCTGTTAAGCGTGTCTCTCCTGGCCTCGGTCAGATACTAAATCAAAGCCACACCAGTCATCGAAATTCATGTCCTGCATGCACAAATGAGAGTGAAGTACGATTGCAGGGTTTTTGTGTTTCTGGAACAGGTGGTGAACATGTGGAGGTTATCAAGAGCCTTATACTGAGGGACCAGGCACCCAACACACCTGCAAAAACATATGTATCAGCAATAGGTGACTCTTCAAACATCTGCTGTAAGTTTGTAAAATAAAAATAGGCCTTGTTTTACCAGTATGTCAATCTCTTGTGCACAGGAGATATAATCAGTATAACAATAGAGAAGGCTATTAGCGGCCAGGCCATGGGTTCCCTGATTTTCCAGCCTGGTGGCTGTGGGGAGCAGAACATGATTGGCTTAACGATGCCCGTCATTGCAACGCATTACTTGGACAAAACCAGTCAGTGGCACACCGTGAGCACTGGGCTTAGGCAGACAGCAGTTACGTACATCACAAGAGGTAAACTGAACACTGCAAAGTCAACTATTCTGCTCCTAAGCTTTTGTTTCGTAGAGTATGCCCATCTTATTGTGTTGATGAACAGGTTACAATCAACAGCTGGCATATCGTAAAAATGATGGGTCCTATGCTGCATGGATTGGTCGTCCAAGCAGCACCTGGTAACTAATATATTTCTCAATAGTTCTGCTTGGTCGGTAAGAACTGTTAATCAGGAATCAAGACTCAGTTTTTGTTTTCTTTTTTCTCATAAAGGTTGACAGCATATGTTGCTAAAGTATTTGCCATGGCCAGTAACATCGTAAACATAGACCAGAATGTGATCTGCTCTGCTCTCCAGTGGCTCATAATGAACAAGCAGTTACCTGATGGTGTTTTCAGAGAAGATGCCCCTGTAATACATGGAGAGATGACTGTGAGTGAGACCTGTTTCAAACCGAAGGGACAGTTCACAACAAAATGAAAAAAAAAAAAAACACTCATCTTTTACTCACCTTCAAGTCATTCTTAACCTGAACGACTTTCTTTCTTCACTGAATCACTAATGGAAAAATTCAAGTCATACTTTAAAAGTGCCAAAAAGTAGTCTGTACAACATATGTGCTATGTTTCTCTTAAGCCCATAAGAGATTTGTTTAAGGAATAAACTCAAATTCAAGATATTTACTATAAATTTCACAACATCATGGCATTTTGATGCAGCAACTTTGAAGAGGTACTCTTATATCTATACATGGGGCAAAAATGACACATACAAAAAAAGTTTTCAAACTGCTATTGCCAATGTTGAAATAATCCCGCTGCTTGAGTTAGAGATAATTATTACCTGCAAGCATTCATTTCACATTTCAATATTTCACAAATAAACCTGAGTGTGATCACACTTACCATCTGCAGGTGAAAGAAAGCGGGGCCCAATGTGACAAAATACTATGAGCGGTAATAATTATGACAAAATAAACATTCAAAGCTATTCTACCAGCTAGCAAACAGGCCAAACCCAAGTAACTGTTTTCCAAACAACCTCTTTTTATTCAGCGTTGCACTGAAACTGGTGGAGATAGATGGGGCTCGTCCTTTGTGGTTCTTCTGTTTTGCTTTGTTGCTAAGTTTGAGTCTCCACCTACACAGAAGTCACTGCCAAATATCATCCAGAAAGCTTGTTAGTGGTCAGTGCTGCCAATTGACGTAGGGACATTTCATAGTTGCCGGAAGTTTACGTGGTGGAATTCAATATTGCTCCGGTTCCCATTGAAACGAATGGGTTTCACCCACAAAATTGTTGGTAAATGTGACCACAACTTTACTTGTACCTTTAATTATTTCTGATATCACTATTTCATCACTGTGCACAGGGGAACGTACATGGGGGGGATTCACAAGCATCCATGACGGCTTTTGTGCTCATCGCCCTGCAGGAGGGGAGGGGCATTTGTGCCAGCCAAATCTCAGTGAGTCCTGCAAGGCTTTGAGTTAATATGCAACCCTTGAAAAAGCTAATGTTTCTAGTTTTCATTTTTTATTATTATTATATTTTTATGCCACTCAATGTAATTTATTCTCTTATATCAACTCTTTTTTGTTTTTATTCCTCTTTAGAGTCTTGACAGTGGCATAAATAAAGCCACTGTGTACCTCAAATCTCATTTACATGGTCTGACAAATCCTTACGCAGTGGCTATGGCATCTTATGCTCTTGCCAGTGGAAATGCACTTGACAAACAAGTCCTGTTGAGAAAAGCCTCTGCAGGTAAAGATACAGCCATCTCTTTAGACTTCATGTGAAGTGTTAATTTTACCCGTTCAGAAAAGTGTGCTTTGTCTGTTAAATGTTCAACTATTTCAGACAGCATTAACATTTATTTTGTTTTACCTGCCTAGATATTTAGGTACTAAATAATTAAGACAGATGCATAACAACATCACATTTCCATTTTTTTTTTCAAAAGTAACGAAGACAAAGATAAGCTTACAGTATAAGGGAATGCATGATGATTGGCATGAACAAATCAACACAATCTAAAACTAAAAGTATAAAATCTAATTATTTTTTCTCATCTGTTCTCCATAAACCAAAAGCAAAGATGCTTTGGAACAATCTGTATGGTGAAAAGTGCTATGCAAATAAAAGTGAACTTAATTAATTTCATACAGATGGAAGTCACTGGCCTGTCCCCGGAAGCAGTAGCTTTACTTTAGAGGCTTCGGCCTATGCGCTTCTGGCCCTTGTAAAAGCTCAAGACTTCCAAAATGCAGCTCCCATTGTAAACTGGCTCAACAACCAGAGGCAGTACAACGGAGGATATGGCACGACTCAGGTTTGTGTACATCCAACAAGCACATCTGCATTGAATTTCTGTCCATGTGTTTAATATGCAACATTTAAGAAAAGACCATAAACAATTTAAGACCAAAAAAGTGAAGCCTACACATAAAAAACTGTTTAAACTTGTCTCCTCCATTCCAGGCCACCATCATGGTGTTCCAGGCTGTAGCTGAGTACAGGATTCAAGTGAAAGACATAAAGCAGTTAGACCTGGAGATGACAATCCGAGTGGAAGGCAGCCAGCAGCCGATTGTGTGGAACTTCAACAAAGAAAACTCTCATCTCACACAAACAGAAAAGGTGAGTTTGTTCTGAAAGCTGACACTGGAAAACATTTTAATGTCATCAAAAGGGTTGTTAATAATATGAATAAATTTCCATTTATTTCGTATAGTCAGATATAAATTACCATTCAGGGCTTGACAATAAGGACCCCACGATGGCCCGGGGGCCAAACTGAAAGACATATGGGACAGCTGATGGAATTGACATTGCCACGAAAGTTTATCATTTGCATGTCTAGTCAATTTTAACATTCAACACTTTATACATTCAAGAACAGGAAGACGTAAAAAACTCTTTTGTGTCTTCTTGCGCTTGAATGAATGCATACTGAATTTGAAACCAAATCCTCTATTTATGCATTTATTTATGTTACACATTCTAGCTTTAGTATAAATACAGGAAGTCACTGGAGTCATTTTGGTTTAAGATGAAACTTGTATTTTAACTGTAATATTGAGCAGTAACATTTAATATTTTTGTCAAGATGAATAATTGTACTGTATATATGCATTTATTTTGTATTTTATCAACAGATTCAGTCTAACAGGCAGATCACCATCAGTGCCAAGGGTTCTGGAGAGGCCTCTGTAACTGTGAGTGACTGAAGAAAGCAATAATCAGAGATAAATGCTGAAAAAATAAATACATCGGAGCTTAGATACTGTCTTTGTGTTCTGTCCTCTGCAGGTTGTGACTGAGTACTATGCAAAACCAAAAGAAAGCAAAAGCACTTGCAAGAACTTTGAGCTTGCTTTGGCTTTTGAAAGGGAAAATAAAGGTTACTTTTTATTAAAATTTGCTGATCATAAATACAGTATATTTTTTATTGAAGTAATTTATTAATTCTAATAATTTCATGCTTCTCTGTCACTGGTGTCAGGAAAATGAAGCCCTCTTTTATTATTATTATTATTTTATTTTATTATATTTTATTATTATTATTATTATTATTTAACTTTTGCTTACAGTACAAAATGTTGTAATTATTTAATTTAAAGAAAAAATTTTCATGAAAATAATCTTGATGATCCTAAAATTGGCTACATTTTCTTGATGCAAAACAAAATATGTTCAAACAAAAGTTTGCTTATTTTTGGGTGAAATATCCCTTACTGGTTTTGTAATATTTGCCCATTACTATCTTGTGTCCATTAACATTTATTCATTTGGCACATTAATTATCCAAATCAACTAACAAATACAGAAAGATAACAGGAAATTTGTCTTTCTTTCTTTTTTTTTTAGTAACATATCAAGGAGCAACTGAGAGTTACAAACTTGTTATAAATACCAGGTGTGCAAATACATGCCATTTTCATCACATTTCTGCACTAATCAACTGAATATCAAAGTTAAAATTCTTCAGTTCTACGTTATGATATCTTAGTACAGTGAATAATCCTTGAAAATGATCAAATGTATTACTATGTTTAGTTTGACCAAAATTATGTCCACTCCAAGGTTTTGGCAAGAATTATAGTACTTTATGATGTTCTATAACAGCTGTGTATATTTTTATTATTATTATTACTTTTTTTCTATTTTTTTAATTTATTTTTTTCTCAGTGTTATAAAAATATTCTCTCCTGTCCCAGTATAATCAGATGGAGGGAGAGTTTAGGAGATCTGTCTGAAACCCTTATTTTTGCAGTGCTGGCAGTGCTATAGAAAGCTGATGTTTGCTTTGATGACTCCACAGATATCTGTCTGCTGACAGAGACGCCACCATGTCTATATTGGATATATCATTACTGACAGGATTTGTTGTGGATGAGAATGATCTTAAGGCGGTATGAATCACATTTACATTATTCACATTGTCATTGCTTTTTAATTGCAGTGTGCATATAGTGTTAGTCCCAACAAATTTCTGAAATTTCTCTTTCTGTTATATTTCAAGTAACTTTCAATCACAACTAAATCTATTATAATATGGCATTTTATAACTATTGCAATCATAACATTTTTGTATATGAAAACATACTTTAACGTGAAGGAAGATTGTGTCAATATGTTTTTTTTTTTTTTTTTTTTTTTTCTCTGACATGATTTAATTTTTTGCTTGATTTTCTCACAATTTCCAATTTCCATGAGTGTCACAGTGGCCACATTGTCAAACTCTCCAGTACTAACTTTTTGTTTCTGTGTTTGTAGCTGTCAACTGGACATGACAGGATGATTGAGAAATTTGAGATGAACAAGCAGCTTTCAGAGCGAGGATCCCTCATCATCTACCTGGACAAGGTCTCTGTGTCAGTTTTACAGTAAAAAATACTAATGTGAAAGTTTTGTAATGTCTAAAAAAAAGTTTTTTTAGGCTTGCTAAGTGAGGCTATCATCAAGTTGACTAACTACTATAATTAGTAATTATTTTGAGAATGACTACATAAATTCTATTAATATTGTCTATTGTTTTTAAAAGGATTTTGGGTGACACAAGTAAATCTGCAAGCCATTGGATTTGGTCATTCAAACATTTAAATACATTTTAGCATTTATGTATAGTAAATGTATAGATTAACTCTCAATGTACCATTTAAGTGGGTTTACTAAGATTAAATAGATACGCAGCAAGCGCATTTGCCATTAGGTTGTCATTAGTGATGGGAATTCCGGATCTTTCCAGGGATTCTGATCATTTGGCTCAGCTCAGCAAGAAGAACCTGCTCTTTAGGCTCCCAAAGGGCTTTTTATTTAGTACCACTTCTGGCTTTTATGTTTCAGCCAAATTTGTCAATGTTTTGATCGATGTCTGGTATGTGCGCACAAATATAATTCAATTATTCAAATTAATTAAACTAAACCATTCAAAACTATAAAATGCCACGTAATATCAGTTTTGTTAAATCACATTATAGTTCAAATTTACACAGTTCAAATTCAAATACTTTTGGCATATTTATTACTGAAATACCATAATTTAAAATCACTTTTGGTAAAAAAAAAAAAAAAAAAAAAAAAAAAAAAAACGAATTTATGTAAACACATAAAATACTAGCTCATAGACTAGTTGGGATAGCAACCAGATACACTGCAGGCAAATTACTTGTTTGTGCTGTCTATAAACACGGAGCAATAGAATGCACTATTAATATATATATATATCTATATATATATATATATATATATATATATATATATATATATATATATATATATATATAGTGCATTCTATTGCTCCGTGTTTTATTTATATTATTTATATTTATTTTATATTATGTTTTATTTATATTTATTTATATTATATGTTTTTATTTTATATATATATATATATATATATATATATATATATATATATATATATATATATATATATATATATATATATATATATATATATGCAGTGTATACACACACACACACACACACACTTTTATATTTATATGCAAGATAGTAGTACGGGTATTAGCTCTGGTTTGACGCTAGGTGATGCTATTGGGTAATTTTTGCTACACAATAACACAAGGCAATTTTATTCTAAACCTTTTTTTTTCCTTTTCTTTTTTCTTTTTTAATGCAACTGAAAAATCCCTTCTAAAAGTCCTCCCACATGCCTACTATAAGGTGTCTGCTGTTTGCATTTCCATTCTCTGCAGATTTCTCATACCAGGGAAGATAGGATTTCATTCAGGCTGCACAGAATAATGAATGGAGGCTTCCTTCAACCAGCAGCAGTCACTGTATATGAATACTACTCTATAGGTATGAAGCTGATGTGCATTGAAAATGTGTCGTGCTGGTTTAAGCAATCACACTTACAATGAGACAGGCCAAACTCTTTTATTAACAAAAATTCCTTAAGGCTGATTTATACTTCTGCGTCAACGTGCAATTACACATGCTAGTCTGCAGTGTCCATGGGTATGTTGCTGGTGTAACCAAAAGTTGTATAATAAATGATAAGACACTTGTTCTTTGCTTTGTTTATTTTAAATAAGAAGGTATAACATTAAAGTATATTGAAGTGCAAAAAACATACACAAAACTCAAATACATATGGAGGCAACAAGTATTATCATCCAAGGTAAAGGTATTTAAAAGTACATCTACTGAATCATTATTAAACAACTTATTATTTTTGAATTATCATTGTAATTTAAACAAATTAATTTATTACATACACTGAAAAATTCACAGTGATCCACTGACATTTTACTCCTTATAATTATGATTGTTTTGACATTATTTTCACAGTTGTCTACTTTAATATCTCTGATGCTGCAGCACAATGAATGCTGTGTGACCCATGTGGTGTCATTCTTCCATGTTTAGAAAATCGCTGTTTGAGGTTTTATCATCCAACCCGGAAGGAAGGAGCTCTTCAGAAAATCTGTAAGAATGATGTCTGTCAGTGTGCCGAAGGTAGTATATTTAATTGTAAAAATAATTCTTAAAAACTGCCAAGACATACAAAGTTACACTGTTAATCTACAGCAGGTTAATTTCTCTCTCCATTGCTAAAACAGAAAACTGCAGTCTTCAAAAGAAGGAGAAAATTCTTGAGGCTCACCGTAATAAGAAAGCTTGTGAACCTAAAATAAATTATGGTAATTTATTATGTGTGTGTGTGTGTGTGCGTGCATGTTTTGGTGCGATAAGTGAGAATGTTTTCATTTTTTTATAATTATATAATTATTTGTTAATGTGGCAATCAGTAAGATACTACATCAATCTAATCCTTTTTACAGTTTATAAAGCTGTTGTTTTGAAAGAACAGGAGGATGCCTTAACAGTCAATTACGATATGAGGATTGAACTTGCCCTCAAAACAGGTATATCTCCTCACTCCAACCACAGTATGTAAACAATTGTAAATTCTGTCATTTTAATGTTCTGCTTATTTCAGCAGTCAGATGTAAAGTGATTTACAGATGTTCTGCTGATAACTTTTATAAGTTTAATCCATACAAAACAAGCTAATCACGTCTGGTCTTAATGATCTTTATCTTATCAGACACTTGTGATTTTTATTTGTTATGTTGTATGAGTACTAACTCAGTGCCTCAGAGGAAGGGGGAGAAATCCAAACATGTCACATGTCATGAATAAATTTGTGTAGGTCCAGAAATCGACGTGGAGGGCAAGCAGCGCACGTTCTCCTTACAGATCTCTTGCAAAGAAGCTTTGGATCTGAAGCAAGGTGAGAGCTATCTGGTCATGGGCCAGGCTGATGATGTCCAACTAGACGGCAGAATGTAAGTGCATTTGAACTGAGATCCAAAGTGTGTGTGTCCTGATCTGTGTATGTGCATCTGTATTAATAAGAGAGCTTGAAATATGAAATACTTTTTGAATGATCAAATGTATACAAACTGTTTTTTTTTTTTTTTTTTTTTATAAATACAATTATATTTACTGCTTACATGCTGGTATGGTGCAGGATTAACTTTGAAACATTTTTCACACAGAAATTGCTAGAAATAAAAGACGTTGAATAAATTTTTTGAAGTAGAAAGACTGAAGTAGTATTTTCTTGTAAAACACTCCAGTAACCTTTTAATTTACAACTTTGAATCATTCTTTACAGTGCTGTAAAACTGATAACACTGACTTTTGCAAATATGCCTCATTCTATAATAAACCTCTTTTGCCCATTTACACTTTAGTTTGTCATGTAAGCCCCTCTTTAACCTGCACTTCCTCTGATGTCTTCTCAGCGGTCAGTATGCTCTGGGTGAGAGGACATGGTTGGAGTTTTGGCCCAGCTTGGAGCAGAGCAAGACTAGCACTGAACTCAGAGAAAAATACAACGGCATGTTGAGTCTCCAGCAGGATCTGCGCTTTGGTTGCAACTAATTATTCAAATGCCAGACTATTGCTTTGAGATGCTCATTGACAAAAAGAAATGTTATAAAAAAAAAAAAAAAAAAAAAATTGTGTCGCTTCATTTTCAACTTTAAATGTATGTTAAACATGAGTTTTGAGTTAATTTTGACTTTTTTAGTAATTATCCTGTTACTCAGCAATTAATTATATTCCTAAGCATGACTTGTTTACACCCCAACATTCCAAAAGCAGTGTTATGAAGCACGCATGTCTAAGCAAATATCCATAATAAATATGGTCAAGCAAGGTCATCTGTTCTGATCATCCCCTTATTCACTATCCGAAACAACAAACTTTTAGAAGGTACTGATTTATAATTGATGTGCAAATGCAATTTTTTAACATTATAATTGATTAAATACTTTATACTTCAGAGTAACCTTGCTGTGCAAGTTCAGTTTTCCAACATTTCAAGTTCAGCAGGATGTAAAATTAAAATCAAATAAATGTAAGCAAAATAGCATCCTTCTTCTTGGAAAGAAATGTGCATTTGAGTATAGCGCAGCACATCAGACTGTAGTTCATCACCTCTTAGTGACACTGAGCACAAATAATAGAAAGGTCAGAATGGACTGTGTGGAATGAGTGCACAAGCAGTAAGTTTATTTTTGCTGTTTTTTTTTCTGCAAAATAAAGGGAAGTTTCTGCAAAATAACAGAGGGTGGAAATTCCATTAAGCCAACATATTTGACATCAGCACATTTTTCTTGTGAAGCTGTACAGTTTATCAAAGTTCTCTTTCTTGACAGTCAGCAGTATGTAAATTCTAGGGGAGGATCTCTATACTGCAGTCATCCTCCAAAAGTCCAGTGTTGGCTCCAGCTCCTGAGTCCACTCCAGTGTCGGCTCTAGCCCCTGAGTCCGCTCCAACGTCAGCTCCAGCCCCTGAGTCCACTCTGGAGTCGGCTCCAGCCCCTGAGTCTGCTCCATTGTTGGCTCCAGCCCCTAAGTCCACTCCAGTGTCGGCTCCAGCCCCTGAGTCCGCTCCAGTGTCTGCTCCAGCCCCCGAGTCCACTCCAGTGTCGGCTCCAGCCCCTGAGTCTGCTCCATTGTTGGCTCCAGCCCCTGAGTCCGCTCCAGCGTCAGCTCCAGCCCCTGAGTCCACTCTGGAGTCGGCTCCAGCCTCTGAGTCTGCTCCATTGTTGGCTCCAGCCCCTAAGTCCACTCCAGTGTCGGCTCCAGCCCCTGAGTCCACTCCAGTGTCAGCTCCAGCCCCTGAGTCCACTCCAGAGTCTGCTCCATTGTTGTTACAGATGTTCTGCTGATAACTTTTATAAGTTTAATCCATACAAAACAAGCTAATCACGTCTGGTCTTAATGATCTTTATCTTATCAGACACTTGTGATTTTTATTTGTTATGTTGTATGAGTACTAACTCAGTGCCTCAGAGGAAGGGAGAGAAATCCAAACATGTCACATGTCATGAATAAATTTGTGTAGGTCCAAAAATCGACGTGGAGGGCAAGCAGCGCACTTTCTCCTTACAGATCTCTTGCAAAGAAGCTTTGGATCTGAAGCAAGGTGAGAGCTATCTGGTCATGGGCCAGGCTGATGATGTCCAACTAGACAGCAGAATGTAAGTGCATTTGAACTGAGATCCAAAGTGTGTGTGTCCTGATCTGTGTATGTGAATCTGTATTAATAAGAGAGCTTGAAATAAGAAACCTTTTGAATGGTCAAAAGTATACAATCCGTCTCTTTTAAATACAATTACATTTACAGCTTACATGCTGGTTTGGTGTAGGATTAACACCATAACACCATTTGAAACATTTTTTACTGAGAAATTGCTAGAAAATGTTACAATTAATTAAAAAGACATTGAATTAAAAAGTTTTTATAATAGAAAGACTGAAGTAGTATTTTCTTGTAAAACATACTCCATTACCCTTTTAATTTACAACTTTGAATCATTCTTTACAGTGCTGTAAAGCAGATAAAACTGACTTTTGCAAATATGCCTCATTCTATAATAAACCTCTTTTGCCCGTTTACACTTTAGTTTGTCATGTAAGCCCCTCTTTAACCTGAACTTCCTCTGATGTCTTCTCAGCCGTCAGTATGCTCTGGGTGAGAGGACATGGTTGGAGTTTTGGCCCAGCTTGGAGCACAGCAAGACTAGCACTGAACTCAGAGAAAAATACAACGGCATGTTGAGTCTCCAGCAGGATCTATGCTTTGGACAAAATGAAATGTTATAAAATAGAAAAATCAGTGTCGCTTCATTTTCAACTTTAAATGTATGTTAAACATGAGTTATGTGTAAATGTTGACTTGATTTTTTAGTAATTATTCTGTTACTCAGAGATTAATTAATGTACTGTATATCTTAGCATGACTTGTTTACACACCACCATTCCAAAAGCAGTTTTGTGAAACATGCATGTCTAAGCAAATATAAATAATAAATATGGTCAAGCAAGATAAACTGTTCTGATCATCCCCTTATTCACTATCCAAAACAACAAACTTTTAGAAGGTACTGATTTATAATTGATGTGCAAATGCGATTTTTGAACTCAGTTTATAATTGATTAAATACTTTTTATTTCAGAGTAACCTTGCTATGCAAGTTCAATTTTCCAACAGTTCAAGTTCAGCAGGATGTAAAATTAAAATCAAATAAATGTAAGCAAAATAGCATCCTCCATCTTGGAAAGAAATGTGCATTTGAGTATAGCGCAGCACATCAGACTGTAGTTCATCACCTCTTAGTGACACTGAGCACAAATAATACTGTTTTTTCTTCACAAGAAAAAGGGGGAAGTTTCTGCAAAATAAAGGGGGTGGGGGAATTCCATTAAGCCAACATGTTTAACATCAGCACATTTTTGTTGTGAAGCTGTACAGTTTATCAAAGTTTTATTTCTTGACAGTCAACAGTATGTAAATTCTAGGGGAGGATCTCTATATGTATGCCTTCACTCATCCCAAAAATCTTAAATTGTGTTCCGAAGACGAAGGAAGCTTTTACGGGTTTGGAACGACATGGGGGAAAGTGAATAATGACAAAATTTCCATTTTGCGATGGAGTATCCCTTTAATAAGAGAGCTTGAAATATGAAACTTTTTGAATGGCCAAATGTATGCAAATCATCTCTTTTAAATACAATTATATTTACTGCTTACATGTTGGTATGTTGTAGTGTTAACTTTGAAACATTTTTCACAGAGAAATTGCTAGAAAAAACTTTAAGACATTGAATCAAAAAGTTTTTTAGTAGAAATACTGAAGTAGTATTTTCTTGTAAAACACTCCACACAGTAAAACCCCCAGTGTTAAATTAACACTCACAATGTTTATATAATCCACACTCAGAGTGTTAAAAAAGTGACAATAAAGCAGTGCTAAAGTTAAAGAGCTAATTAGATTAGGAATTGAGTGTTGATTGAGCATTATTGAAGAACATCTGCTGTTAACAAACTAAATCACTGACAGAAAGAGAAACAAGAACAGAGCAGAAATACAAGAACTACAACTGACTTCAGCCACAGCCTTAGATGAAAACAGCACAAGATAGAAGAAGACATTAAATCTCTCAAGATCTCGGCAGAGGATGATTAAACAACTCCACAAACAGCACCACCAGCTTCACGCATCACTAACAGGATTGATTTTAGATGTTGATGTTTTAGTTTTGTTATCAATTAAGTTACCATTATCGAGGTCAGTGTTTGCTTAAGTTGAGCTCTTGACACTTGACTTTAGAACACTAGAATGTTTTTGGTTGCAATAACTGTGTGCTTGTTTGCACATGTTTGTTATGGCACAAAAAAAATGAGAAAAAAAGATTGATTAGGAGTTGTATGTTTCAAAAATATATTTTCAGCATAAAATGGCTTGTTCAACTGATCCTTTAATTTTGTTATTGATCTATGGAATATATAACATTTAGTATTTGACAGTTTTAAGATTAATCTGAAAGACGTTTTTAATTTTCTTTATGAACAGATTTCAAGAATCAGCTTATGAATCTCAACAATGGTGACAATCAACATAACGCTCCATGTTGCAGTGCATTCTGGGAGCACCAATCAAATATGTTTATTGTCACCATTGTTGAGCTTCATACACTGATTATTGATGTGTGTATGATAATGCAGTTTAAAACTTCTTGCACTGATTTACTTTTAAAAGTCTTTCAGATTAATCAAACTGTTTGATCAAGCTTTGTATTTCATGTGATCACTTATTAAAAAAAAAAATTAAACCAATCAGTAATTATGCTATGGACAAAACTAACAAATGCTACTAAACGCTGATGACTTTTCTTATTGAAACATAAACAGCAACACCCGACTACCATAACAAACACGTGCAAACAAGCACACAGTTATGACAAGCCAAATAATCTAATGTTTCAAAGTCAAGGGTCAAGAGCTCAACTAAAGAAAACACTGACCTCTATAATGGTAACTTCAAACAAAACTAAAACATCAACATCTAAAGTCAATCTTGTTAACAATGCGTGAAGCTGGTGATGCTGTTTGTGGAGTTGTTTAATCATCCTCTGCCGAGATCTTGAGAGATTTAATGTCTTCTATCTTGTGTTGATTTCATCTATGGCTGTGGCTGAAGTCAGTTGTAGTTCTTGTATTTCTGCTCGTCTGCTCGCCACAGCAGGTGTTCTTCAATAATGCTCAATCATCACTCAGTTACTAAACTAATTATCTCATTAACTTTAACACTGCTTCAGTGTTACTTTTTTAACACTGAGTGTGGATTATATAAACACTGTTGGTGTTAATTTAACACTGGGGGTTTTACTGTGCATTAACCTTTTTATTTACAACTTTGAATCATTATTTACAGTGCTGTAAAGCCAATAACACTGACTTTTGCAAATATCCCATATTTATAACAAACCTCTTTTGCCCGTTTACACTTTAGTTTGTCATGTAAGCCCTCTCAGCCGTCAGTATGCTCTGGGTGAGAGGACATGGTTGGAGTTTTGGCCCAGCTTGGAGCACAGCAAGACTAGCACTGAACTCAGAGAAAAATACAACGGCATGTTGAGTCTCCAGCAGGATCTGCGCTTTGGCTGCAGCTAATTAGTCAAATGTCAGACTGTTGCTTTGAGATGCTCATTGACAAAATGAAATGTTATAAAACAGAAAAATCTGTGTCGCTTCATTTTCAACTTTAAATGTATGTTAAATGTGAGTTATGAGTTGCTTTTGACTGTTGCTTTTTTAGTAATTATCCTGTTACTCAGCGATTAATTAATATATATCTAAGCATGGCTTGTTTACACCCCAACATTCCAAAAGCAGTGGTGTGAAATATCCATAATAAAAACGAGCAAGATCATCTGTTCTAATCATCCCCTCATTCACTATCCAAAACAAACTTTTAGAATGTACTGATTTATTATTGATGTGAAAATGCAATTTTGAACTCAGTTTATAACTGATAAAATAATTTTTACTTCAAGTTCAAAAAAAGCAAAATAGCATCCTTCTTCTTGGAAAGAAATGTGCATTTGAGTATAGCGCAGCACATCAGACTGTAGTTCATCACCTCTTAGTGACACTGAGCACAAATAATACAGGAATATAAAGGTCAGATTGGACATGCACATACTGTTAGTGCATTTTGGCTGTTTCTGCAAAATATAGGGAAGTTTCTGCAAAATAAGGGCGGGGGGGGGGTATTACATTTAGCCAACATGTTTGACATCAGTCACATTTTTGTTGTAAAGCTGTACGGTTCATCAAAGTTTGCATTCTTGACAGTCAGCAGTATATAATTCTAGGGAAGGTTCTCTATATTTATGCCTGCACTCATCGTCCAAAAGTCCAAAGCTGAGGTGAAGTGATCATGGAACTAGCGAGTGTTTATATAAATGAAAACAACGAGACCTGCAGCAAGTACAATGAGATGGGACTGGACAGAGATGAAGATATTGATGCAAATAAGGACCGAAAAATCAGCCAGATTGAAGCAAGAGCTCAAAACAGTAAGACATTCAGTGAGATGCAGAAGTCATGTGTTTATTTTGAATGGTATAGTTGTTTTCTGCATAAGTTCTTCATTTTTACAACTGGACTTTGAGATCTATTTATGCGATACAAAACATATTTCTTAAAAGCCTAACTATTTCAACAAGAAAATTGATTACAATTTTTATTTGAATTTTGATGTTTTCCTGTTTGGCAGGAGGTTTGTCAGTAGGAAGTAAGTGTGCTGTGTTGAGCACTGTGTGCCTTGGCCTCACATGCATTTTGGTGGCTGTCATTGTAGTATTGCATATCAAGCTCAAGGCAGAGAGAGAAGAACAAGCTATACACATGTTACAATCCACTTCAAGAGATCAAACGGAGAAAGACCAGTTACGAAACAGCTTCAACTCTTTGAGTCAGAAGAACCTGGAGCTGGAGACCAGAGTCAATGATCTCACTGCTGAGAAAAACCAGTTTGAGACCAGAGTCAATGATCTCACTGCTGAGAAAAACCAGTTTGAGACCAGAGTCAATCATATAACAGATTACGAGATCCAACTTCAGAGTAACTTCAACTCTTTGAGTCAGAAGAAACTGGAGCTGGAGACCAGTCTCAGTGATCTTACTACTAAGAAAGGCCAGTTGGAGACAAGAATCAAAGATCTCACTGCTGAGAAAAGCCAGTTGCAGAGCAACTTCAACTTTTTGAGTCAGAAGAAACTGGAGCTTGAGACCAGAGTCAATGATCTCACTGCTGAGAAAAGCCAGTTTCAGAGTAACTTCAACTCTTTGAGTCAGAAGAAACTGGAGCTGGAGACCAGAGTCAATGACCTTACTACTAAGAAAGGCCAGTTGGAGACCATAATTAAAGATCTCACTGCAGAGAAAAGCCAGTTACAGACCAACTTCAACTCTTTGAGTCAGAAGAAACTGGAGCTAGAGACCAGAGTCAATGACCTTACTACTAAGAAAGGCCAGTTGGAGACCAGAGTCAAAGATCTCACTGCTGAGAGAAGCCAGTTACAGAGCAACTTCAACTCTTTGAGTCAGAAGAAACTGGAGCTAGAGACCAGAGTCATTGATCTTACTACTAAGAAAGGCCAGCTGGAGACCAGAATCGAAGATCTCACTGCTGAGAAAAGCCAGTTACAGACCAACTTCAACTCTTCTAGTCAGAAGAAACTGGAGCTAGAGACCAGAGTCATTGATCTTACTACTAAGAAAGGCCAGTTGGAGACCAGAGTCAAAGATCTCACTGCTGAGAAAAGCCAGTTACAGAGCAACTTCAGCTCTCTGAGTCAGAAGAACCTGGAGTTAGAAAGCAGAATCAGGTCTCTGAGTGAAGAAGAATCTAAACAGAGTCAGTACAAATCTGTTTTTGTTGTAGGTTTTATATATATATATATATATATATATATATATATATATATAGATGGATAGATCACTTTTACTGCATGTATATTGTTTTGAAAAGTGTTTGTGTAAAAATCTGTGTGGTTCAGGTTGTTTTTTTATGTCCACTGAGTTGAGCTGGTCTAACAGCAGACAGTACTGCAGGGATCGTGGTGGTGATCTGGTCATTATCAACACTGAAGAGAAGCAGGTGAGTTTGTGTGAGTGTCTGTTAATGAATGAGAGAATCACACTTATTCCTGTTTTTCTTCACACAGAGGTTCATATATTCATTAATCAGTGAGAGAGTGTGGATCGGTCTGTCTGACACAGAGAATGAGGGCATCATGAAATGGGTGGATAATTCAACACTGAAACAAGGGTAAGAGCTAAACATCACTGTGTTTGATTGACTTTTTGGTTCTCATTATAAAAATGAGGCTATCACAACCTTCAGAAAACAGGTGAAGACAAAACTCTTCCTCCAATTATACTGTGAGTATTGTTGATTCATAAATTTGTGTTCCTGAAAATCTAAACATTTGATACACGTTTTTCAGGTTTTGGCTCAAAGGTCAGCCAAATAACCAAAATGAAAATCAGAACTGTATTGAATTGAATTATAATAGAGAGAAGACGGGATGGACACCGCTGAACAGCTGGAATGATTTTTCATGCTCAGATAAGAAGAAAGGGTTTTGTGAGAAACAGGGTTCATTCCATATATAATTATATATAATGTAATCATTCTTATTGTGAATTCACGATTTCTGATTTTAAGTTCCTGCCTTTTAAAACACTGTCAGCTGATATGAGTGTTTTAGATGGAAAATATGAAATTGTCATTCATTATTTATTGCTATAATAATCTTCTGTTTCTCATGATGTGAATTTGGGTGATCTGGGACACAAAACCTCTGATGTGTTCATGTTTTCCTCCATCACAAGCAGCTCTATATTAATATCATCTTAACCATAAAATGTACATCTGTCATAAAGCCAGAGAGAAATGCTGCATGGCTAGAAACCGCTGATCAGCTGAATGTGCAAGAAGCAACCATGTCAAAATTTTTTCAGATATCTTTTAAACAAATCTTGTGCACAACAAATATATTACATACACTCTAAAAAATGCTGGGTTAAATATAACCCAGTGCTGGGTTAAAAAGGGACCAACCCAGCGGTTGGGTTGTTTTGACCCAGCAGTTGGGTTATTTTGACCAGAGGTGGGTAGTCCAGGGGTCAGAAAGTAAAAGTCCTGCCATATTTTTGCTCCATCCATGATCTCAGCAGCTGATTTCACCAGAGGAGGAACCAAGTCATTCCTTTCAAGTCACAAACAAGTCTCAAGTCAAATCCCAAGTCCTCAAAGAGTTAAAGTTAATGAGATAAATAAGTGATTAATTAAATGATGATTGTGCATTAATGATGAACACATGCTGTTATTGGAAATTACAGAGGATCAGATGTTGATGTTTTATTGGTTAAAATGATGCCACCATCATGGAGATCAGTGTTTGATTTACTTGTGCTCTTGACCCTTGACTTGTTGCACTAGATCTTTCTCTCTGTAGAAATGCATGTGGTGTTTTACAATGATGAGATATTTGCTGTTTATATGTGATGAAACGAGCCTCATGAAATGGCCTGATTTCATTTAAAATAACTTGCTTCCATTTATATGATCAGGTTTTGCATTAAGAACTATGTGAAACTACAAAACACTGTTGTTCTAAAATACATAGTGAATTAATTAAAAAAAAAGTGTGTGTGTGTGTGTATAATACACCAAAAAAACAAACTACTATACTATTTAGACACAGAGAGACATCAAGAACCAGTATACCAATCTCAACAATGGTGACAATCAACAAAATGCTTCACGATGCAATGAATGCTGGGTAACACCATAGTAAAAACTCCCATCATGCACTGCAGTATGAAAAATTATTGTCACCACTGTTGAGGATAGTATGATAAATGTTCATAGCTAAATTCCTGAGCTGACATAGCTTTTTTTTTTTTTATTCAATATTGACACATTAAGGTGGCATTTGTTTAAATAGTTTTTTTTTTTTTTTTTTGTAGTTCTACAGTACCTGAACAATAAACCAAAGAGAGAGAGCGCTTTATGATGTTTATTTACCATGAGTTATTAGCAGAAATCACAAGTTACTCTGCTACTTCAAGCTTTTGATTCAGCAATGCACAAATGTTTGCTGTGAAACAATATTGTAACTGCTTAGAAACCAACTACTTTGAGTTATTAAAAGGGTCAAGAGACTAATTAAAGCAAACCTTGACCACAGTTATGGTGGCATCTTGTGTGCTTTTAAAAAAAGAAATAAATCAGTATATTTCATCCAAGGCTGTGCCTGGAGTCAGTTGTAGTTCTTGTGTTTCTCTTTTCTTCTGTTAAGTTGATTGTTAACAGCAGGTGTTCATCACTAATGCACAATCTTCATTTAATTAGTCACTTAATTATCTCATTAACTTTAACTCTTTGAGGACTTGGGATCTGACTCGAGACTCGTTTGTGATGTGAAAGGAATGACTTGGTTCTCCTCTGGTTAAAACAGCTTGCTGAGTTCACGGGTGGAATAAACATATGGCAGGACTTTTACTTTCTGACCCCTGGACTTTATACCTCTGCCAACTGCTGGGTCAAAACAACCCAACTGTTGGGTTGGTCCCTTTTTAACCCAGCGTTGGGTTATATTTAACCCAGCATTTTTTAGAGTGTACAATCGTTGTAGCCTATATTTTCATTTATTTGATTTATCAAGTTGCATTTTCTGTATACTTTTATTTCTGGACTGAAAATAGTCAAATAATTGTATGTGAGAGATCAGTATCATTGCGTTCCTATTGGTCAGTGTTAGAGGAGCTCAGCTTAGCCTGACAGTTAGCCTGCCCCACACCAGGTTAGTCTCCCAGCATAAATTGCCACATTGACTGAGCTTGGTCTATGTTAAATTTGCATTATGGAACCAAGTCTTTTGACAATGATCCAAACTACCCGAAATAACCCTGGCTTATTTTGTTAAACTTGTTTTATGAAACAGGTCTCTAAATTATTTGGCTCTTCTTTGAACCAAAACCTGAATATCATGCATCAAATGTAAAATTAGTACAGAAAATGTGAAGGTAGAGAAAAGTAAAGTTCTGTTTTGCTAAAAAAAAATTGATTGTGGTGTTTGTGGAAGAGTTGTGACTTGAGGATGTTGAGTTGATTATAGCAATAAGAAAACAATGACTATTTTACAATTTCCTTTCATAAGAATATCCACTACATTATATATTATAGAATATTGTCTATTATAGAATGTTATAAAACAAAAAATAAAGAGGAATAATGCAGACACAATAAGAATGAAGATAATAGAAGCAAAACCATTGTAGCGTGTGGACCAATCAGACACCATAATTTCTTATATTCAACAAATAATCCCTAACACCCCTCACGCACCCAACCAACAAGCCAACTATGAGGGTCTATGGACGCTTCCCCGAAATGCAACTAACACCTCAAAAAGGCAGAACAGACCTCTGGTTTCATGGCAACCAAAGACAAATCATCAGAAAACACCCTTATAACCTCACAAATGAATTTTTGCAAAGCAGAGGGAACTCATTTAACCCATAGGAAAGACACATAATGCCCATAGAAATGGACTGTTCTCTAATTAATTCATAGACAAACCTTTCTTTGAATGAACACACACAACCTCAGGTCATCATGTGCATTATTACTGTTCTTGTATATTGTCTTTTTTTTGTATTGTATACTGTTTTAGGCATGCTTATGATCAGGGGTGCACATATTTTTTTCAGCCTGGTTCCTGGAGATTTGGTTTGGTTCTCACACAGCGCATGGTGTGACCCATAAAATATAACTATAAAAAATTAATTCATAATAATGACAATATTATTGCAATTTATTTAGTATATACACTCACCTAAAGGATTATTAGGAACACCTGTTCAATTTCTCATTAATGCAATTATCTAATCAACCAATCACATGGCAGTTGCTTCAATGCATTTAGGGGTGTGGTCCTGGTCAAGACAATCTCCTGAACTCCAAACTGAATGTCAGAATGGGAAAGAAAGGTGATTTAAGCAATTTTTGAGTGTGGCATGGTTGTTGGTGCCAGACGGGCCGGTCTGAGTATTTCACAATCTGCTCAGTTACTAGGATTTTCACGCACAACCATTTCTAGGGTTTACAAAGAATGGTGTGAAAAGGGAAAAACATCCAGTATGCGGCAGTCCTGTGGGCGAAAATGCCTTGTTGATGCTAGAGGTCAAAGGAGAATGGGCCGACTGATTCAAGCTGATAGAAGAGCAACATTGACTGAAATAACCACTCGTTACAACCGAGGTATGCAGCAAAGCATTTGTGAAGCCACAACACACACAACCTTGAGGCGAATGGGCTACAACAGCAGAAGACCCCAACCGGGTACCACTCATCTCCACTACAAATAGGAAAAAGAGGCTACAATTTGCACAAGCTCACCAAAATTGGACAGTTGAAGACTGGAAAAATGTTGCCTGGTCTGATGAGTCTCGATTTCTGTTGAGACATTCAGATGGTAGAGTCAGAACTTTGGCGTAAACAGAATGAGAACATGGATCCATCATGCCTTGTTACCACTGTGCAGGCTGGTGGTGTAATGGTGTGGGGGATGTTTTCTTGGCACAGTTTTTGGCCACTTAGTGCCAATTGGGCATCGTTTAAATGCCACGGCCTACCTGAGCATTGTTTCTGACCATGTCCATCCCTTTATGACCACCATGTACCCATCCTCTGATGGCTACTTCCAGCAGGATAATGCACCATGTCACAAACAATGAATCATTTCAGATTGGTTTCTTGAACATGACAATGAGTTCACTGTACTAAAATGGCCCCCACAGTCACCAGATCTCAACCCAATAGAGCATCTTTGGGATGTGGTGGAACGGGAGCTTTGTGCCCTGGATGTGCATCTCACAAATCTCCATCAACTGCAAGATGCTGTCCTATCAATATGGGCCAACATTTCTAAAGAATGCTTTCAGTACCTTGTTGAATCAATGCCACGTAGAATTAAGGCAGTTCTGAAGGCGAAAGGGGGTCAAACACAGTATTAGTATGGTGTTCCTACACTGTAAAACCTGACAAGTCACAGTAACTCAAACCGTTTGAGTAAACAGATTGCCTTTACTTAAACCATGTAAGTTTTAAAACTTTGCAATCATGTTATCAAGTGATTAATTAAGTGCTGATTGAGCATTAGTGATGAACAGCTGCTGTTAACAAACAGCATCACCAGCTCCACTTATTAATAACCAGACTGACTTTATTTCTGTCAGACGTCTACAGAAGATCTGATCGAGAATTAACTAAGATTTAGATGTTGACTTATTGTTTCATTTGAAGTAACCATGTTAGAGATCAGTGTTTGCTTTAGTTGGGCTCTTGACCCTTGATTTCTGTCTTAGATTATTTTTTTTTTGGACGTTGTAACCATGTGTTTTTGAAACATGTTTGTTATAACTCCAAAAACCCAGAGAAAATATGATCAGGTATTGGTCGTTATACAGCATATTGGTGATGATAATCATCAATTATGGAGCTGTTCAGAGTCCAAAATCTTACTAAATAAGTGTTCTATAGTTAGTTCAGTTGATTACAATGAAAGCCATTCATAAAGTCAGTAGTTCTTTCATAATCAGTTACTATAAAGGACTTTCCAAACAGTTTGGTCTTCTATGGTGTCAATTAGTCACACACAGACATCAATAATCAGAATATGAACCTCAACAATGGTTACGAAAAAAAAAAAAAAAAACATGCTGCAATGCATGCTGGGCACTATTGTAGCACAAAACTCATCCATGGCTCCCAGCATGCTCTGCTGCATTGTTTTTTTTTTGTTTTTTTTTATGGTCACCATTGTTGAGGTTCATATGCTGATTATTGATGTCTGTGTGTGACTAAGTGACACCACAGAAAACCAAACTGTTTGGAAAGTTCTTCATATTAACTGATTATCACAGAACCACTGGCTCTTAGAATCACTTTTACTGTAATCAATCCAACTAATTACACAACACCTGTTTCATCAGATATTAGACTCCAAACAGTTCAATAATCAATGATTATCATCACCAATATACAGTATAACAACCAACATCTAGGTACAGGTTAGATAACAAAAAAATGCTAACCTGAATGCACTGTAAGCTGCTTTGGATAAAAGCAGCTTCTAAGAGTGTGAGTGTGTGTATAACACCTGATGATATTTTCTCTGGGCTTTTGAGTTACAACAAATGGTTACAACAACCAAAGAAAAAATTAAGACAGAAATCAAGGGTCAAGAGCCCAACTAAAGCAAACACTGATCTCTAACATGGTTATTTTAAATGAAACAATAAATCAACATCTAAACCTTAGTTAATTCTCAATCAGATCTTCTGTAGACGTCTGACAGAAATAAAGTCAGTCTGGTTATTAATAAGTGGAGCGGGTGATGCTGTCTGTGGGGTTATTTAATCAGATCTTGAGAGATTTAATGTATTTTATTTCAGTTTATTTTTATCTAAGGCTGTGTCTGAAGTCAGTTGTAGTTTCTTGTGTTTCTCTTTTCTTCAGCAATTCTGTTTGTTAACAGCAGCTGTTCATCAATAATTCACAATTATCACTCAATTAATCACTTAATTATTTAATTGCAATGTATATCTTCTTTCAGTGAACTCAACTGAATTAAGTTCAGAGTACTCACAACTATTAGTTTTAAAACTTAAAAGGTTTAAGGCAATCGGTTTCCTCAAAACAGTTTGAGTTAACATAACTTGTCAGGTTTTAGTGAGGCTGTGTCTGAAGTCAGTTGTAGTTCCTTTCTCTCTTTTCTTCAGTAATTCTGTTTGTTAACAGCAGGTGTTTCATCACTAATGCTCAATTATCACTCAATTAATCACTTAATTACTTAATTGCAATGTATATCTTCTTTCAGTGAACTCAACTGAATTAAGTTCAGAGTACTCACAACTATTAAGTTTTAAAACTTAAATGGTTTAAGGCAATCGGTTTCCTCCTCAAACGGTTTTTGTAAACCCAACTTGTCATGTTTTTAAGGATATTTGTTTACACAAAAGGGTTTGAGTAACGTTGCTTGTCGGGTTTTTACAGTGTGTTAGTTTTAAAACTTAAAAGGTTTAAGGCAATCGGTTTCCTCAAACGGTTTGAGTAAACCTACCTTGTCAGGTTTTTAAGGATATCTGTTTACTCAAACGGTTTGAGTTAAGTTACTTGTCGTAATATACTTCCTAATAATCCTTAAGGTGAGTAAGCAATTAACATGAAATTTTTAAATCTTAAGTAACTCTTACTTTCTCTATTCTTGCAATATTCAAGTGCTCATGTCCCTGAGTAATATCTGCATCCACCGAAGTCTGAAGAGAACACAATAGTAGACAGCAATCCATATGAGAGAGAGGTCTGGTGTGGAGGGTGGATCTGGAACTGACTTCTGTACAGTTTGTCACATCTCTTGATTATCTGTCTTCACAAACTGCCCTGAAATACAATTCAAACATTAACAATGTTTGTTATAGATGTAACGGAAGGCTCTTACATTCATAATGCTAATTTTGGCCTCTACAGCTAATTTTGGAAATATAGTTGATATCAGTAATATGCAGAATGCACGATACAAGGAAGTGGTCAGTAACATCATCACTTTGAGAAATGATATCTATATCAGTAAGGCTACTTTAAGAAAAAATAAAATGAATAAATTCTATTCAAATTTATTCAAATTAAGTTATGAAAAATAATAAGTTGTGTTATGCATTCAAATAGTTAGACATGCTAAAACACAGAATTTGGTAACAATAATAATAATAATAATAAAAATAAATAAAACATTTCATAGGGCCCTAAACATGTATTTTTTTTTTTTTTTTTAACTTTTAATAAATTGATGTGAAAATGTATTAAAAAGGAGTTGAGAAAAATTAAATGTGGAAAATTTTTATTTTTTTATTAAAGTGGAAATCAGTTTACTAAATAAAAACTTGACTGACTGCTACTTTAAAGGGATATTATTTGTGTTGTTTATTATTTATATGTATACTATAAAATTTTGTGCAATTAAGCCACGTTAAGCATTCCAGCTGAATGAAAAGAATCGGCTCAATAATGGTCACAAAATGGGTATCGGAGAAGATACCAATTTAATATATTAATTTAATATAAATAGATGATACTTTATAAAGTTTAAATAAATAAATGAATTCACTGTCTGACAAACAAACTAAAAAAAAAAATAAATCGACATGAAATAAATTTCATTAATACCAACAAAATAAACAAATTACAGGTATATCCTTTCAGAATCATCACTGGCCGGGAGAAATAAAAGTTTCTCGATTTCTTCACTTTAAAATAATGAGGAACAGCATATTTTCCTGAAATAAAAGGGAGGAAAAGTCTATGCTTTGCAATGTAGTAAAGAAAATTAAAGTTTCATAAAAATTGAAATGGCACACAGCAGACATTAGCCTACTGCAGATAATTATACGTAACAATAATTGTCTTGTCATGCTATATAAATTAAAACAATACTTTCTCATACACTGATGATATGAAAATCAAATTTACAAAAATTATTTAATTCATAATTCATTCTTCTATCCGAAGACCTGATCCTCCCTCTGTGGATAATAAACCCAATTAATTTATTAAATGGTTGTTCGTCTGTTAGCCTAAAGATCAGTTTAATTTAACAAAACAATCATTTCAGGGACATTGCGAGTTACAGGTTAATGTTTTATTTTTTTCTTCTGTGCATTATAATGAAGGCTTTGTAAAACTGCACAGTGGTTTTTAGCTTTTTAAACAACATACTCCATCCTACACTAGTTACGCACACATTTCCTATCATGTATGTCTATGAAAGATGATCGAACCAATCAGAGTAGGTATGGGGTGGGGCGCCACGTGCAGACCCGCCCCAGATGCAGCCCCGCCTCGATCTGCAGCCTGCAGCCGGGTGCTTCTCTCTGAGACGAGACTGCTGTGACGTAAGTGTTCTGCGGTTCTGCAGTTAGATGTATCTCAATTAAACACACCTGATCCAACTAATCCAAGTAGGGCTCACTGCAGCCTGCGGTGGACGTCCAACCCCGCCCACATCCAAGTGTGACGTCAGAAGTCACGCCCATCCCCGACACAACCCCGCCCACGTCCAAGTGTGACGTCAGAAGTCACACACATCCCCGACACAACTCCGCCCACGTCCAAGTGTGACGTAAACCAAAGCCACGCCCATATCAAATACGTCACCTCATGTGATTTCCCCATCCCCGTACCTGGAAACCCGGAAGTATGTTGAAGCAATTTATGGAAGTTTATGGGATCTAAATAAAATTATATTGTCCTTCGTTTTACTAATACACGTTTTCTTATTTTTGTAAAGGGTGTCTAGGCTAAAATGGCATCACTTAAATCTAATATATATTTAATACGTCTGATATACGGAGCTTATTTCGTCATCACAACAGCTCCTAAAACGCTTATGTTGATTAAAGTAGGCTAATTGTCAATTAAAACTTTTAAACCTTACCTTGTTCATTTATGTAATGAGATAAATTCACATTATTAAAAAATTATTTTGACCTACCCAAGGCAAAATTGAAATGCATCAAATTTAAAGGGGACAATTAGATTTTGGTATTGTAAAAGTATGCAAATTTATTGTAAAAGTTGGTATTGTATAATTGTCATTTAATTTTCTAAAGGTTTATTCCACTTATCATAAAGTGTTAACTTTTGAATGATAGAATCAACAGTTCCATATATGCAGTAGGCTACACATACTTAGGCTGAATAAAGATTCTATTGATAGATTATCTAAGTAACATGACACTGACCTTCAGGCCTTGTTCATCACAACTTGATATGAAACATGTCCAGGTCCTCCACATACTTAAAGATGAATGAAAAAGGCATCCATTGTTTCATTGGGTATTTTTATATTTATTATTTTACAAAAATAATTACATGTACAATTTAACAAAAAAAAAAAAATAATAATAATAATAATAATAATATACACCACCAGTCAAAAGATTTTGAACAGTAAGATTTTATTATTTTTTAATGTCTCTTCTGCTCACCAAGCCAGCATTTATTTAATCCAAAACACAGCAAAAACAGTAATGTTAAATATTTTTACAATTTAAAAGAACTGCTTTCTATTTGAATGTATTTTAAAATGCAGTTTATTCCTGTGATCAAAGCTGAATTTTCTTCATCATTACTCCAGTCTTCAGTGTATTAACATAATAATAATAATAATAATAATAATAATAATAATAATAATAATAATAATAATAAAATGTTTTTTGAGCATCAAATCAGCATATCAGAATGATTTCTGAAGGATCATGTGACTGGAGTAAGTCACCCTTGAAATCACAGGATAACATTTCATTTAATAGAAATATAGAAAATTGTTATTTTAAATAGCAAAAATATTATACAAATATTTTAAAATTGGACTGTTTTTGCTGTACTTCCGATTAAATAAATGCAGGCTTGATGAGCAGAAGATATTTCTTTAAAAACATAAAAAAAATCTCACTGTTCAAAAACTTTTGACTGGTTGTGTTTAACAAAAGATGTGCTCCAAATATTATAAAGTCTGAGCAGCTGAATGAACAGCTGAATGATCAGATAAACAGTTCTTGACATGCAGTACACACACAAACATACATAGACTACACAGAGAGACTCCTTGCTTCAATATATCCTCCGATTCTCCCTCCAGGTAGTCTTTGATGGCATTCTGTTGATTTTTACTGTCCATCTGGAGAAAGGCAGGCCCTGTCACCTCCCCACAGAATAACCCACGATGACTCTGTACCACGCTGAACCAATGTCCCTTACAAACTTCCACTTTATGTCCTCTTGGCGCTCCTGTTAAAAATAGAGAATACATACGTGTTGGGGGTATATGTGTCCACTAAAAATTATTTACCTCATCATTCTACATAACAATATTTATGATTTTAAACCACAAAAATGAATCAATATCTAAAGAAATGCTCTCACCATACCTCCATGCACCACTGCATGACTTATGTGGTCCTTCAAGTGAACTGTAACAAGTAATTTTCTTTACTGGTGAAACTGCAGCAGGGACCCCTTAACCCGGGAGAACTGCTCTGCATCAGGCTTGGACTGAAAATGTGTAGAATGCTGTAAAACATGACAAACAAACATTAGGTGATCTTTTCGTTAATATAGAAGAATACAAAGATAATTTGTGACATACACAGAGTTATCCAGCAAGACATTGTGAAATGATGCGGTTGCCCAACCAAGTTACTGTGCATGGGTACTGTGATCAGAGTATATCATTAACAGAGGTCATATGTATGTGAGTGTTATGTGTGTGTGAGTGTTTTGTGTGTGTGTGTGTGTGTGTGTGTGTGTGTGTGTGTGTGTGTGTGTGAGTGTTTGTGTGTGTGTGTGTGTGTGTGTGTGTGTGTGTGTGTGTGTGTGTGTGTGTGTGTGTGTGTGTGTGTGTGTGTGTGTGTGTGTGTGTGTGTGTGTGTGTGTGTGTGTGTGTGTGTGTGTGTGTGTGTGTGTGTGGTGTGTGTGTGTGTGTGTGTGTGTGTGTGTGTGTGTGTGTGTGTGTGTGTGTGTGTGTGTGTGTGTGTGTGTGTGTGTGTGTGTGTGTGTGTGTGTGTGTGTGTGTGTGTGTGTGTGTGTGTGTGTGTGTGTGTGTGTGTGTGTGTGTGTGTGTGTGTGTGTGTGTGTGTGTGTGTGGTGTGTGTGTGTGGTGGGGTCAGGTAAGTACATATGTGTGAGAGGGATGAAGTGTGTGTGTCTGAGTGGGTGAGATGAGTGTTATGTGTGGGGGGAAGGGTATAAAAATATTGCAAATTGATTCATAATTGATTTTATGTTGTAAGACTTGTGCCTTCTATCTATCTATCTATCTATCTATCTATCTATCTATCTATCTATCTATCTATCTATCTATCTATCTATCTATCTATCTATCTATCTATCTGTCTCTCTATCTATCTACACATGTATGTATGTATGTATATATGTATGTATTTGTGTGTGTGTGTACGCATGCATGCCACGAATACATACATACATATATACATACATGTGTGGATAGATAGACCCCCCCCCAACATAAAAACACTCATCTCACCCCCCACCCCCACCCCCAAACACACACACACGTCACTCGTGACAATCACACAAACACACACACACACACACACACACACACACACACACACACACACACACACACACACACATATATATAAGTATATTTGTTGCTAGCTAAGCAATAACGTGCCTGTGTGAAGTTGAAATTAAAAATACTTACTGTTGTTTATGCACACAAACGACGCACACATTCTTAAAGTTGTCAACGTTTTAAGTGTTGTTAAAGACCAAAGATAGTTCTTTTTACTTATCGACACGGCAAACAACAGCTTCTTTTTTAGCGGTTGGCAAACAATACAAATTATCTTCTTATCGATGCTTCTTGCTGTTTCAAAATGATTGAGAATGTGACGTATTTTGACATGGACGTGGTCTGTGACATCAAACTTGGATGTGGGCCGGGTTGGATGTCCACCGCAGGCTGCAGCGAGACGCTAAACAACTAATCAAGTCCTTCACACCAATTCAAAAAACAAAATGTATGTGTGCTGGAGCGGGGTTGGAACAAAACTCTGCAGAACTCTGGCCCTCCAGGAATTGAGTTGGACACCACTGCATTAAACCATAGTGTAAATCTACAGAGAGTTTGAACATGTGGGGAAAGTCTAAGTTTTCCTGTGTCTGATAATAAAACCATTTGCTGTGCAAGCACTATTTAAAAACAAGGTACACTTCCTGAGAGACCACAGCTCATCTGTGGACATACTGCAAGACATAAGAAAAAATAATGGAATCTGAGAAGATTTATGTACACAGAAATGTTAATAACACATCTGGACCTCGAACACACACAGCAAAAAATCCAGAGTGAAATCAACTCTGCTGGGAGTACATGTGAGACCACACTTAAGAGTGTGAAAGTGTTAAAATAGGAGTGTTAAATTAACACTGAATCAGAGTTAAAGTTAATGAGATAATTAAGTGATTAACTGAGTGATGATTGACCATTATTGACGAGACCTGATGTTAACAAGCAGAATCAACAAAGACAAAAATCACATTTTTTTATGTCACCATTATAGTGGTCAGTGTTTGCTTTAGTTGGGCTCTTGACTCTTGACTTTTTTAAAGTTAGATTTGGTTATAACTCAGTTGAAATAAAGAGACGAACAAAAATAAAAACATGATCATGTGATATTAATTATGTTTTTACATAATAAATATTTGACCTGAATCACTGAACTTATTTAAAGCCTAAAACAAAAAATATAAAAATTAGAAAACAAACTACTAAAAGTAGCAATGAAAACAAAAATAGAATAGTAAGAATAAAGGAAATTACTAAGACAATTCAGCTAATAATTTATTCATGCCGCAGTGCATCATGCAAGCCATGGATGAATTTTGATAGGTGGCACCCAGAATGCACTGCAACATGCTTTTTTGATTGTCACCGTCGTTGAGGTTCACAGGTTGATTCTTGATGTTTGCATGTCTAAATGAAAGACTCTTTTGAAAGATTTTGAACAAACAACTTTTAAGAAATTCAACAGATTGTATTTAAAATGCCAGCAATCCTATGCTGAAGAATCATTCGGCTGCAATAACCAACAATGAAAGTTTAACTCAGTGATTCAGGAAAACCAATATTTTTTGTTTGCCCGTCTGTTTTATAACTCCATTACAACAGCCAAACCAAATGTAATTTTAAAAACGTAAGGGTCAAGAGCCCAACTAAAGCAAACACTGACCACTATAATGGTGACATAAAAAAAATTGTGATTTTCGTCTTTGTTGATTCTGCTTGTCAATAATGGTCAATCATCACTCAGTTAATCACTTAATTATCTCATTAACTTTAACTCTGATTCAGTGTTAATTTAACACTTCTATTTTAACAATTTCACACTCTTGAGTGTGGTCTCACATGTACTGACGGAAATGCTCGAAAGCACAGTAAGCAGAACGTTTAATTTGAAGGAAAGATAGTGCGCAGAGTCACCACCAAACTGGCAAAGAAATGCTCGAAAGCACTGTAAGCAGAAAGAGTCACCACCAAACTGACGGAAATGCTCGAAAGCACAGTAAGCAGAACGTTTAATTTGAAGGAAAGATAGTGCTGCTAAAACTGAAAATTGCTTAGAAGGCTTGAATAACTGTTGTCAAGGAGCAATGAGACTATGTTTCTGCTTTTATATTTAAAGCATTAACAGAATATTTTTCTGTTTCTGCTTTTATACTTTTTTAAAGCACGTAATAGAGCACACTTTTAAATGGTTGAACTTTTTACTGTATAGGCCTAACATTTCTAGCTTTGTCGACGTAATAGAGCACACTTTTAAAAAGCACTGTCAGTTACTTACAAAGGTCAGTCTGAAATGTTAACAATCATAATAATAATTATCTAATAATAGTTAGTGAATTTTCATTAATTAATATTTGTGTGTTTTGGTCCTGTTTGTCAGGAGAAAGATGTCTGGTGTTGATCACAGTGTGTTTCCAGATTATTTGTGTTTTTCTGCTGATCAAAAACATAATGCTGCACATCACCATCACAGCAGACAGAGACCTGATAAAGAGTTACAAGAACACAGTTGAAGAGCTCAATCAAACCATCAACAGTTTACAGGACAATTACACTGATCTAATGACTGAAAAACACCAACTGCAGAACAACTTCAGCTCTTTGAGTCAGAAGAAACAAGAACTGGAGACCAGAGTCACTTTTCTGAGTGAGGGACTTAAGAAAGAAGCACTTACATATGTTTTTATGTTGTTGTTTCTTTTTTGTATCTTTAATGTACACAGTTTTATAAAGTGCATGTTTCTGTGTGGTTCAGGTAGGTTCTTCATGTCCACTGAGTTGAAGAGCTGGTCTGACAGCAGACAGTACTGCAGGGATCGTGGAGCTGATCTGGTCATTATCAACACTGAAGAGAAGCAGGTGAGTTTGTGTGAGTGTCTGTTAATGAATGAGAGAATCACACTTATTCCTGTTTGTCTTCACACAGAGGTTCATATCTTCATTAGTCAGTGAGAGAGTGTGGATTGGTTTGTCTGACAGAGAGCAGGAGGGAAACATGAAATGGGTGGATAATTCAACACTGAAACAAGGGTAAGAGCTAAAAATCAGTGTGTGTTCATTTTAGTCTTTGATTCTCATTATAAAATCACAACCTTCAGAAGAAAGCAGAAGAGAAAACTCTTCCACAAACAACACAAACACAAAGACATTTTAAATACTGTAAATTTATTTAAGAAAACTCTTCTTCTCTATTTTAATTTTCACTTCTGCTCCAGCTTCTGTACTACTTTAGTTTACTCTCGAAACGTGCTATTATACTGAGTATTGTTGATTCATAAATTGTGCTCCTGAAAAACTGAACCTCTGATGCTGAACTGAACCTCTGATGATGTTCAGGTTTTGGCTCAAAGGTGAGCCAAACAACTACGGTGGAAATGAGGACTGTATTCAACTGAATTTTAATAGAGGGAAGACGGGATGGTCACCGCTGAACAGCTGGAATGATATGATATGCTCTGAGAAGATAAAGGGGATTTGTGAGAAATAGAGTTCATCTCGTCTTGTGGTTTTGCTTCTGTTATCTAAATTAATCATTCTTATTGCAAACACATAAGTTCTGATTGAGGTCCCTGCCTTATAAAATAACAATCAGCTGATCTCAAATTTGTTAGAAGGAAAATGTCAAAATGTCATTGTCTTATCCAGTGATCTGGGACACAAAACCTCTGATGTGTTCATGTTTTGCTCCATCACAAGCAGCTCTATATTAATATGATCTTATTCTAGCTGTTATCATGAGTCTCATTTGTTGATCTGAAGTGTTGAGGAGACAATCACAGTAAACTACAGAAGTCTAAAGTGTCCAGATTACTCTGATTCACCCTCTTATTCTGATGTTGAGTGTCTGTGAAACTGCTTTCGAGTTGAATTGCTTTCTGTTTGAATAAAATGTTCAATTACTATCATTACCAGAGTAAACTGCATTTTCTGTTTTCATTTCATACTTCATTATTGTGTATCTGCTTTATTGCTCTGTTTCCTTCAGTCCAGCAGGAAGCAGCAGAGAGCAGGTTTATCAGACTGAACTGATCAGAGAGGAAGAGGAACATCAGAGCCAGCATTTTATTTCTACCAATTTATGGATATGTTTTATCTTTTAATCTTTAAATTAATTTCATAATTGAACATTAATGAATAAAAACTACAGATTATTTTGGTTTGAAGGGATAGTTCACCCAAAAAAGAAAATTAGCCCATAATTTACTCACCCTCAAGCCATCTTAGGTGTACATGATTTTCTTCTTTCAGATGAATCCAGACAGAGTTATATTAAAAAAATATCCTGGCTCTTCCTAGTTTTATAATGGCAATGAATGGGTGTTTTTTGTCAATTGTCCAAAAGAAGTCCCATAAAGCGCATCCATCTATTATAAAAAGTGCTCCACATGGCTCTGGGGGGTTAATAAAGGCCTCCTGTAGCGAATCCATGCATTTTTGTAAGAAAAATATTCATATTAAAAACTTTACAAACCGTAATCTCTAGCTTCCGCTAACTGTCATATTTGCGTTCATTCCGGTGGATGACGTAGTTGTAGCATAAGGTCCGGTGAGAAGTGATGAATGCAGAAATGCAGCGGAGAGAGCAAAACAAAACACTGACCATGAATTAGAAGTATGAAGATTTGTAAAGAAAAATGTCGGAGGATTTCGATAAAAGCCAAGAGGAGACTGGTTTTCCTTTGCTAAAGTAAGGAAACTCTGTTCCTGTAAACAAAGGTTGGTTCTCGCGAGACTAGCATATTCTCACCGGACCTTACGAGTTTCCAGGAAATAATGGGATCTGATGAACTTCTGCCATTCAGATCTCAACTACAAGTTATTTATTTATACCGTCTTAGTTAAAATGGCAGAACAGTGACACCTACTGACAAAATAAAATTATGAATATCCTCTTGTCACTCTCTGGTGTGCAATAGCTGTAAACAGGAAGTCATCATAACACAATTTCTATTTTCTACCATCATCTTCTCTGTCTCTTAATACTACAGTGGTGCAGATTAAAACATTATTAATTTTCATATTAATTCCAGTTCCAGTCACTTGTCATCAAGACAAAGGCCCAGTTAGGCCTGTTTCAGGGTGCTTGAGTCCACTTTGATGGTCACAGATTCCTCTTGTTGTATAATGTAGCTGTTAACATGATCACAGGAAAAACTACATATTCTTTGACAACATAAGGTTGAATATGCAATGTATATTCAATCATACAGTTATATGAGTTTACAGAGAGTTTTAGAATGAGAATGAAAGTCTCGATTTTTCTGAGGCTAAACTAATGAAACCACTTCCTGTGTAGGGTGTGCACTATTTAAAAACACGGTACACATTATAAAGATCATATCTCATCTGTGCACACATACTGTACTCTACTGTAAGTAAGAGGAAATAATGGAATCGGGGACCTTTTATGTATGCAGAAATATTAATAACAGATCTGGACCTCGAACACAGAGTCGCTGCAAGGTTGAAAAAAATGCTCGAAAGCAAAGTAAGCAGGAAGTTAAATTTGAAGCAAAGCTGGTGTCGCAGATGTTATCGCTAATGTTTGAGGGGATGAGAAATGGTTTTTTTTTAAATCAATCGTTGTTTTCTTAGAAACCATTATTTTCTGTTTATGTTTTCAGAATATATTCTTGTTTGCATATTTATTTTACCATATACAGTATGTTTTATGTTTACAATAATTCCAGATGTTTGTCATTATAAATGAACATGCTCTTTAAAAAGCCCCTCTATTTATCTATCAACCAAAGGTAGATTACTTACAGGTTGATGTTATATCTAAAAATATTAAGTAAATTTTCAATAATTAATATTTGTGTGTTTTGTTCATGTTTGTCAGGAGGAAGTAGATGTTTGGTGTTGATCACAGTGGGTCTCGGGCTCATTTGTGTTCTTCTGCTGGTCTTCATCATACTGCTGCACATCACCATCACAGCAGAGAGAGACCTGATAAAGAGTTACAAGAACACAGTTGAAGAGTTCAAACAAACCATCAACAGCTTACAGGACAATTACACTGATTTAACACAGAAGAACCTGGTGCTGGAGACTAAATACAAAGATCTCACTACTGAGAAAGACCAGTTACAGAGCAACTTCAGCTCTTTGAATCAGAAGAAACTGGAGCTGGAAAGCAGAGTAACATCTCTGAGTGACGAACTTCAGAAAGAAGAATCTAAACTGAGTCCGTACAAATTTGGCTTTGTGTTGTTTCTATACTTTTCGTTGCCTTTATGCATAGAGTTTATTATTATTTTTATCTTTATTGTTGTTGTGTTTTTATTAGGAAATCTGTGTGGTCCAGTTTGTTTTTTCATGTCCACTGAGTTGAAGAGCTGGTCTGACAGCAGACAGTACTGCAGGGATCGTGGAGCTGATCTGGTCATTATCAACACTGAAGAGAAGCAGGTGAGTTTGTGTGAGTGTCTGTTAATGAATGAGAGAATCACACTTATTCCTGTTTTTCTTCACACAGAGGTTCATATCTTCATTAGTCAGTGAGAGAGTGTGGATCGGTTTGTCTGACAGAGAGAACGAGGGCAACATGAAATGGGTGGATAATTCAACACTGAAACAAGGGTAAGTGTGCTACTGTACTTTGTGCAACTTTTTTATTTTTAGTTTTGTTGTTGATTAATAGAAAATCGGATACATGTTTTTCAGGTTTTGGCTCAATGGTGAGCCGAATAACCAAGGCGGAAATGAGGACTGTATTGAACTGATGCCTTCAAATCCTGTCCTGAACAACTGGAATGATCTTCCATGCTCAGTGGAGAGAAAATGGTTTTGTGAGAAATAGGGTTCATCCGACCTTTTTGTGGTTTTGCTTCAAAATAGTGGATATTCATAGGAAAGGAAAATGTAAAAATGTCATTATTTTTTATTGCTATAATAAACTCAAGGGCAATAAAACATTCACAGAAAACCACTGTGGATTTATTTGTTTTAGGGTTTTTCCTCATATTTTCATTTGAAATGAGACCATCACAATCTGAAGACACAACTCTTTCACACACACCACAATCAAAATAAAACTTTATTTTTCTGCACCTTCACTTTTGCTGTAGCTTCTGTGACAAGTTTACTTTTAACACATTATACAGATTTTGGTTTGAAGAAGAGCCAAATAGTGTAGGCAGAAATGAGAACTGTATTGAACTGATGGCCTCAGATAGATCCTTGTACGTTTTGATAATTTAATTTCCTATTTGAATGCAATAAAGAGAAATGGAAAAATGGCTCGTTTATTCGTTTTCCCGTTTAGTTTAACAAACGGAAAATGAGATTTTGGCTTGATTTCTCATTTTTTCGTTTGAGGTTTACAAATCGGTTTATGGCTTCAATATTTGATTGCACTTGTGGGCGGCGCTGAAACGCTCCTTTCATCTGATTGGTTGAATCGCTCCGCCCTCAGCACGGCCTTTTCATTCTTTCAGGCAGAATAAGAGTCAGTATGAGTGCAGCACTGTAATGTCTGAAACCACCACTCACTGTTAATTAGCGTAATATTTGAATCAGATGTTGCTGGGCACATAATTCATGCTGCTGCGACTTGCAAGTGACCCCTTTAAATTATTTCTGGATTATAGTATTGTATGAATATTGTCCCACTGATAAATACAATGCAAATAATTCTGTCTCCTTGGATAAAACTGAAGTGGAAATAATTTTCTTTTATTTAAATCAAGGCACTAGGTGTATGTGACATGAAAAATTTACCACTCTCGTCTTTTAATTCAAAAGGCTCTAGGTAGGTGTGTGTGACATTAATAAATAATTGTGAAAATTAATAAAGTTAAATTTATGAATTAAATTAGTAATATTAGTTTTATTACATACTAAATGGTTGATGTTTCTCTTCTTAGTCTTCTTTGTTGGGCTTGAGAAAGCCAACATATATTTAAACATTATTATTATTTATTATGAGAGTAATTGACACCGACTAGAACTTTGATGTTTCATCAAATTCAGCTCAGACCTTCAGACTCATCTGACTCGCGTTGCTGTACCTTCCCAAAAAATCCTAGTTATCTGAGTAATGAAGGCCTTAATACTTAATGACCACTAGAGGGGGCGACAGGTTTTAAAAATCCAGTCTACTCTTTTTCTGTTTACATCAGTTTAAATGACAAATAAATACATGAATTCCACGTGTACTGCCATGAATATGCCATATCTGTGTAAAAGAATAAACTTCACACTTCAGGCTGTACAACTACTTAAAACTTCCCATTCTGGCTTTTTCAACCTACCTCCAAATTTCTTTTAAGATATTGTTTATTCACACTGGTTTATGCATTTATTGTTTGTCCATCTGAAACTTATTTTTCATGAGCTGTATATTTTAAGATGTACTAGGTGTTGATAAATCACCTGCAGTGAATGTAAAGAGCTAATGTCAGGGCTCTCAGTCCTGCTCCTGGAGGGCCAGTGTCCTACAAAGTTTAGTTACCCCAAATAAACACACCTAAGCTAAGCAAGGTCTTCAGGATCAGGATGTCCAAGCAAGTGTGTTGGAACTGAACTCTGCAGAACATGGTTCTCCAGGTTCAGGACCGGGTTTTAAATCTATAAATGAATTTGCACAGTTGGGTGTCTGCATGCAGAGGTGTACGTCAGTAAGTACAATGGAAAATGAAATCTGTAAAAACTTTATTTAATCTTCACAAAACATGCAAACAAAACTGCAATGTTTTAGAAAACTATCACATTTGCACATACCCTGCTTGGACCTTACTGACTGAACAAATTTTACTGCAGGAAGTAGAAAAACAACCAAACTGTTCTACACAGAATTACACAACACTCTTAGTGACTTCAAGAACTTTGAATAGGGCTCATAGGCCTGCAACTTCTGTGATGACAAAATCTTCAGATCTGCATTCAGGGCACTGCCTTGAGATCTCCATCCACTGGTCAATACAGACCTTGCATCCCACCACACTCTTGCAGCATGAGCTGAATACAGGTTCTTCAATGATAGCTTGGGAGGGGGGGATATACCTTAGCTCAATGATAGCTGTATAATATAAAACAACTTTAACTACTGCAGCTGGTGCCAAATAAAAATGATTATGTTTTGGAAAACAGCAAGTCAAATGTAGAACAGAGGGACACACACTTGCACTGAATGAAGCATTGAATAGACTGAACATGAGCCATACCATGTTACTGTTTCAGTACCATATTTCTTCCTTCTAGTTTACTGTGCTTTGGTTAGGACATTTAAAGATGCAGTTTTTTTGGTGTGTGTACCTCTGCCTCCAACAGCTCCTCGATTTGCGATCCTGTAGATCAGTGTGATTGTCATGTAGGCTGTTGATGGCTTGATTGAACTCTTCAACTGTGTTCTTGTAACTCTTTATCAGGTCTCTCTCTGATGTGATGGTGATGTGCAGCAGTATGATGAAGACCAGCAGAAGAACACAAATATCTACTTCCTCCTGACAAACAGGAACAAAACACACAAATATCAATTAATGACAATTAACTGCACACACACACACACACACACACACACACACATATATATATATATACGTGTGTGTGTGTGTGTGTGTGTGTGTGTGTGTGTGTGTGTGTGTATTTTAAATAAGGCTCAAATCCACCTCTGATTTGCATAATATACAATTCAACAAAAATGTATATTCATTGATAGTCACGGCAACATTTCAACAATAAAAGTAGGCAAACAAGAACATATGCTGAAAAGTTCAAATAATTCCATGTTAATACATTTCAGAAAAAGCAGAAACACTTTCTGACTGTTTTTTGAACAGTCTTCAGCTGTAATAGTGAGTAACCTATAGGTTCATATCTTCATCCATCAAGGACAGAGTGTGGATTGGTTTGTCTGACACAGAGAATGAGGGCAACATGAAATGGGTGAATAATTCACCACTGAAACAAGGGTAAGAGCTAAAACACTTGATTTGTGTTTTTTTTTTTTTTTTTTTTTACAAAATGAGCAGTGGGACTATTACAGCTGAAGACGCACCTGTTCTGCAACCAACTTGAACTGCAAACACAATTGAGGGCCCTTCTTAAGAAAATGCTGCTGTAAAAATGTTTCCTTCACTTTTCTTCACTTTCACTTCTGTACTTTTAGCATACTCTTGAAACTTGTCATTGCGGTACTGTTGGCCCTTTCATGATATTGAATTTGGTATTTCTAATTTTTAGCTGCTTTCTGCTAAATTAATAAATATAAATGCAATTATCCCTATTGCTTAGATGCTGAATAAATCTTTGGTTCTGTTTTAATTTAAATAAGGGGTCTTATTAACAGAAACATTAACTGAATCTGACACGTGTTGTTCAGGTTTTGGGTTGATGGTGAGCCAAATGATAATAATGGAATTGAGGACTGCACTGAACTGAGGCCTGCAAAATGTCCTGTCTCTGTCTTGAGCAACTGGAATGATCTGCCATGCTCACTGAATATAAAAGGGATCTGTGAATGTTCCATCCCTAAATTTTGTAATATTTCATAGTGTTCACTTTTGTTATATTTTATAATTAATTTCTATTGTAATTGCATCATTTCTGATTGAGGTACATGCCATGTCACTGCCAGCTGATTTTATCGAATAAATCTCCATCATAATATCCGTTTTGTTTCACATGTCTGTGATGTACAACATGTAGGTATTCAGATGAAATTTAAAAATCCAGAGTGAAATTAACTCTGCTGGGAGTACATGTGAGACCACACTCAAGAGTGTGAAAGTGTGAAAGTGTTAAAATAGGAGTGTTAAATTAACATTGAAGCGGAGTTAAAGTTATTGAGATAATTAAGTGATTAACTGAGTGATGATTGACCATTATTGACGAAACCTGATGTTAACGAGCAGAATCAACAAAGACAAAAATCACAATTTTTTATGTCATCATTATAGTGGTCAGTGTTTGCTTTACATTTTAAATACAATCTGTGGAATTTCTTAAAAGTTGTTTGTTCAAAAATCTTTCAAAAGACTCTTTCATTTAGACATGCAAACATCAAGAATCAACCTGTGAACCTCAACGACGGCGACAATCAAAAAAGCATGTTGCAGGAGACTTGTGTTGCAGTGCATCATGGGAGCTCATGGATGAATTTTGATAGGTGGCACCCAGAATGCACTGCAACACAAGTCTCCTGCAACATGCTTTTTTGATTGTCACCGTCGTTGAGGTTCACAGGTTGATTCTTGATGTTTGCATGTCTAAATGAAAGAATCTTTTGAAAGATTTTTGAACAAAAAACTTTTAAGAAATTCCACAGATTGTATTTAAAATGCCGGCAATCCTATGCTGAAGAATCATTCGGCCGCAATAATCAACAATGAAAGTTTAACTCAGTGATTCAGGAAAACCAATATTTTTTGTTTGCCCGTCTGTTTTATAACTCCATTACAACAGCCAAACAAAATCTGGCTTTAAAATGTTAAGGGTCAAGAGCCCAACTAAAGCAAACATTGGCCACTATAATGGTGACATTAAAATAGTGATTTTCATCTTTGTTGATTCTGCTCGTTAACATCAGGTCTTGTCAATAATGGTCAATCATCACTCAATTAATCACTTAATTATCTCATTAACTTTAACTCTGATTCAGTGTTAATTTAACACTCCTATTTTAACACTTTCACACTCTTGAGTGTGGTCTCACATGTACTCCCAGAGTTAATTTCACTCTGGATTTTTTGCTGTGTAAATGTAAACTAAACACTAATAAACTCACAATATCCAGTTTTTCATATAATGAATAAGAGTATTTTTTCACATTTATATCAGCTATTGTATGTATTCATATACTATCTTAGTAAATAAATGGCAGAACACTGACCTCTACATATACACTGAGTAAATGCCTATGCGAATATCCTGTTGCCACCCACTTGTGTGTAAACTGAAACATGAAGGCATCTTTTGAAGCCATTTTTCCTAGCATCATCCTCTCTGTCCCAGCTTAAAAACATCATTCATTCCCTTCCAGTTTATTGCCATCAATACAAAGGTCCAGTAAGGCCTGTTTTAGCGTGTCTGAGTCTGTATGCAGAGAGTTTCAAAGTACTCTGCGTCTAAATTAATGAAGCCACTTCCTGTTTAGGGTTAGTCCTATATTTAAAAGACAAGAGAAACCGTTCCTATCATTCAACCACAACTCATCTGTGAACACATGCTGCAGGACATAAGAGCGAACTATGGAATTAGAAGCCATTTATGAAAATACTGAAAATGAAGATATGAAGGACACATGTGCACCTCAAATACAGAGTCGCTGCCAGGATGAAGGAAAAGCTCAAAAGCAAAGTAAGCAGAAAGTTTCATTTGAAGCAGAAATGGAAATGAGGAATGATAAACAAAAAACAGTCAGAAAGTGTTTCTGCTTTTTATGGAATGTATTAACATGGAATTATTGAAACTTTTCAGCCTATGTTCTTGTTTGCCTACTTTTATTGTTGAAATGTTGCCGTCATTATCAAAGAATATACATTTTTGTGGAATTGTAGATTATGCAAATCAGAGGTGGATTTGAGCCTAATCCAAGTAATAATTCAAAGTAGTTTCAAGTTCAGTTCAATTCAAGTTTATTTGTATAGCGCTTTTTACGATACAAATCATTGCAAAGCAACTTTACAGAAAATTAAGTTTCTACAATGTTTAGTAGTAGCTTATCAGTGATGACTGTCAGTTTAGGTGCATACAGCAGAAATGTTCGTCAATAAATCAATAAAAAAGACGTAAACAAACAGACGATTAACACTATTAACAGCAATTATGCAATCAAACTTATAGCAAAATGTGGTAGTTCTGTATGTTGTCTCTGGGTTAGCATCATCTGAGTTCCTCTGAGGGGTTTTCATCATCTCTTCTCAGGTGTTCTGGATCCAGACTGGAACTTGTGTAAATCCCGTGGCAAAACAGAGAAACAAATAGAGACATCATTAGCGTAGCTGCTGTTCCAGCCAAGTAAAATTAATTAGTTTAACCCAAGCTAAAGAATAATCATGCGCATTTGATCAGATATAACTGCAGTCCAAAATTATGAGATGCATTATTTGAATGCTTGGCCAAAGAGGTGTGTTTTTTAATCTAGATTTAAACAGAGAAAGTGTGTCTGAACCCCGAACATTATCAGAAAGGCTATTCCAGAGTTTGGGAGCCAAATGCGAAAAAGCTCTACCTCCTTTAGTGGACTTTGCTATCCTAGGTACTACCAAAAGTCCAGTGTTTTGTGACCTTAGGGAGCGAGATGGATTGTAGCGTTGTAGAAGACTAGTAAGGTACGCAGGAGCTAAACCATTAAGGGCCTTATAAGTGAGTAATAATATTTTGTAACTGATACAGAACTTAACAGTGAATTGTCATTAATTGATATTTGTGTGTTTTGGTCATGGTCACGCATTTATATTAAATGTATTAACATGGAATTATATTTTACATTTTCAACATGATCTTTTTTGAATATGAAGGGTATTAATTGATATTTGTGTGTTTTGTTCATGTTTGTCAGGAGGAAGTAGATGTTTGGTGTTGATCACAGTGGGTCTCGGGCTCATTTGTGTTCTTCTGCTGGTCTTCATCATACTGCAGCACATCACCATCACACCAGAGAGAGACCCGATAAAGAGTTACAAGAACACAGTTGAAGAGTTCAATCAAACCATCAACAGCTTACAGGACAATTACACTGATCTAATGACTGAAAAACACCAACTGCAGAACAACTTCAGCTCTTTGAGTCAGAAGAACCTGGAGTTAGAGACTGAACTAAGGAAATTATCAAGACGAGGTTTGTACAAATCAATTTATAGTTTCACTTTACAACACAACTAATCAATAAAATTGTATTTGTTTGTTGTATTTGTTCATTGAAAGGTAGTGGCATGCTTTTCATGTCCACTGAGTTGAAGAGCTGGTCTGACAGCAGGCAGTACTGCAGGGATCGTGGAGCTGATCTGCTCATTATCAACACTGAAGAGAAGCAGGTGAGTTCAGTGGCAAATGCAGCTAGTTCAAGGCAATTAACTAGCTGCATTTGTATACCGTTGTTGTTCTCTTGTTGATCTGATTGTTTCTACTGTTCTCATTTGTAAGTCGCTTTGGATAAAAGCGTCTGCTAAATGATTAAATGTAAATGTAAAATTATGTTGTGAATTAACATATATTTCAACACACATACAAATAAGTAATAATAACAATAATAATAATAATAATAATGTCACCAATGTCTCGTATTTAATCTTTATAACTGCTTGAATAATCAGTGCCCACAATAATATATATTTCATTTATTCTTATCCATTATCAGGTCATCTGAGATTAGTTTTAATTGACTGACAGATTACAAAGAAGAAGACCAATGTAATGGCGATTCTCACTCTTTTCTTGTTTTAAACACAAACAGAGGCTTGTATCTACTTTATTCAAAGAGACTGTGTGGATTGGTTTGTCTGACAGAGAGCAGGAGGGCAACATGAAATGGGTGGATAATTCACCACTGAAACAAGGGTAAGTGATAAGAGGTTTTCACACTTCAAATAGGGTCATTCTAAACTCTGTTTAACATTTTACACTGCTCATAATTTACCTGGCTTATGAATTTATTTTGAGATGACATTTCACACTGTACATTCCTAAACCCAGGTTAATGCTCTTATTTGATATTTACTGTGTGAATGGCACGCAACCTGTTTATGTAAAGGCTCTAGCATACCGCATCCTCATATTATAGCCTATATTGCAGCTGTATTATGAAGATTTACCTGCAGTCTTTTCAGATTATAAGTGTATAAAATTCACATATTTTTTGTCACTATTTTTTCCCTCAAAAGGATTTTACTTGAGATGTATCTAGTTAAACGCAGTGTGAATAGCTCTGAACACTCTAACTCAGTGGTTCCCAACCTCGTTCCTGGAGGACCCCCAACACTGCACATTTTGCATCTCTCCTTTGTCTGACACACCCAGTTCAGGTCTTGGAGTCTCTACTAATGAGCTGATGATCTGAATCAGGTGTGTTTAATTAAGGAGACATGGAAAACCTGCAATTTTGGGGGGCCTCCAGGAACGTGGTTGGGATTCACTGCTCTAACTCAGGGGTGTCAGACTCAATTCCTATAGGGCCGGAGCCCTGCAGAGTTTAGATTCAACCCTAATTAAAGACACCTGATCCAACAAATCAAGTCTTTGTTTGGCTTATTTGAAAACTACATGGTATGTGTGTTGGAACAGGGATGTAACTAAACTCTGCAGGGCTCTGGCTCTCCAGGAACTGAGTTTGACACCCCTGATCTAAAACAACTGTGAAACCTTTGCATTGGTTTTGTTTTTAATAAACGTGAGTGAGTGAGTGAGTGAGTAGGTTATAGAAAAGGTGAGTGAGTGAGTGAGTGCTGTATCTGCTCAGGAACTGAAACTGCTTGTATGTAATTCAGGTTTTGGGAAAGTAATGAGCCGAATGATGCGGGTGGAAATGAAGACTGTATTGAACTGAATCCTGCAAAATCTGTCCTGAACAACTGGAATGATATCCCATGCACAGATGAGAGAAAATGGATCTGTGACAATTAGTGTGACAGGTTTAGCGTTTTGGATGTTTGCTTATATATTTGTGTACATCTCAAAGGGGAAGATCCTTGGTGTTGCATTACCGCCATCTCCTGGAGCTATAGTTACTTCACATGTAAATCAAATATTTAAATCATATCCCTCTCCCACTCCAATCCAATACTCTCCGTGTGTTTTATCATGACCATCCTTTGTAATTCATATTTTGCGCAATAAACACTTATCAGGTCATCTGAGATTAGTTTTAATTGACTGACAGATTACAAAGAAGAAGACCAATGTAATGGCGATTCTCACTCTCTTCTTTTCTTGTTTTGTTTTAAACACAAACAGAGGCTTGTATCTACTTTATTCAAAGAGACTGTGTGGATTGGTTTGTCTGACAGAGAGCAGGAGGGGACATGAAATGGGTGGATAATTCACCACCTGAAACAAGGGTAAGTGATAAGAAGTTTTTTCACACTTCAAATAGGGTCATTCTAAACTCTGTTTAAACATTTTACACTGCTCATAATTTACCTGGCTTATGAATTTATTTTGAGATGACATTTCACACTGTACATTCCTAAACCCAGGTTAATGCTCTTATTTGATATTTACTGTGTCAATGGCACGCAACCTGTTTATGTAAAGGCTCTAGCATACCGCATCCTCATATTATAGCCTATATTGCAGCTGTATTATGAAGATTTACCTGCAGTCTTTTCAGATTATAAGTGTATAAATTCACATATTTTTTGTCACTATTTTTCCCTCAAAAGGATTTTACTTGAGATGTATCTAGTTAAACGCAGTGTGAATAGCTCTGAACACTCTAACTCAGTGGTTCCCAACCTCGTTCCTGGAGGACCCCCAACACTGCACATTTTGCATCTCTCCTTTGTCTGACACACCACCCAGTTCAGGTCTTGGAGTCTCTACTAATGAGCTGATGATCTGAATCAGGTGTGTTTAATATTAAGGAGACATGGAAAACCTGCAATTTTGGGGGGGGCCTCCAGGAACGTGGTTGGGATTCACTGCTCTACCTCAGGGGTGTCAGACTCAAATTCCTATAGGGCCGGAGCCCTGCAGAGTTTAGATTCAACCCTAATTAAAGACACCTGATCCAACAAATCAAGTCTTTGTTTGGCTTATTTGAAAACTACATGGTATGTGTGTTGGAACAGGATGTAACTAAACTCTGCAGGGCTCTGGCTTTCCCAGGAAACTGAGTTTTGACACCCCTGATCTAAAACAACTGTGAAACTTTTGCATTGGTTTTGTTTTTAATAAACGTGAGTGAGTGAGTGAGTGAGTGAGTGAGTGAGTGAGTGAGTGAGTGAGTGAGTGCTGTATCTGCTCAGGAACTGAAACTGCTTGTATGTAATTCAGGTTTTGGGAAAGTAATGAGCCGAATGACGCGGGTGGAAATGAAGACTGTATTGAACTGAATCCTGCAAAATCTGTCCTGAACAACTGGAAAATGATATCCCATGCACAGATAAGAGAAAATGGATCTGTGACAATTAGTGTGACAGGTTTAGCGTTTTGGATGTTTGCTTATATATTTGTGTACATCTCAAAGGGGAAGATCCTTGGTGTTGCATTACCGCCATCTCCTGGAGCTATAGTTACTTCACATGTAAATCAAATATTTAATTCCTTTCCCGCTCCTACTGCAATCCAGTATATTCTTTGCTCCACTCCCTGTTTATTCTCTCCGTGTGTTTTATCATGACCATCCTTTGTAATTCATATTTTGCGCAATAAACAAGTACATGTTCTACAGTCTCAGGTTTTTGGCACTAATCACAAAGTCATGTTGGGTGTTTCTCTATAATATGAAGTGTATTTAATTTATGATGTCCTAGAGTATCACTTTTTACAGTGCATTGCTATGGCCTGTTTGTGGCCCAGATCTGGCAAACAGGGGCCGGTTGCATCAGCTGGACGTACACCTGGTCGTAAGACTAGGCCGGACGTAAAATGCACTTTAAGTCATGCGTAGAATTGATACCCGTTGCACCATCTCAGCATAGTGCTATGTCTGAGACTAAATCTTACGCCTAGTGTTAGGTTGGTGTAAAGTGAAAAGTCATGATTTGCTCAGACATTATTTGTTTTTAGGATTCATGTCTGTTAGTTAATTCTTACTGCAGATGTGAACTGTAATGTTTATGGTCTTTTCGGGCAGGATAAGCGATATCGCGAAGCTCGGTGTAGAATATAGCCTATACCACATTGTCGACAGTAACTGAATACAAAATATATTTCTGTACAGCATGTAATAATTATGCAGTAAAATATTACATATGAACTGGGATTATTAAAAGAAACTGAACCGTTTGACATCTGCTTTGAAGGACAGTGTAAATGCTTGGAAATGTTTCATGTCTTTAATTCTATTCATTATTTGTAGCGTGCCTGCCATCCAATAGTCACAATAAGTTTTGTGCTTTGTTACTTTTAATCAGAAACAAAAGCCCATAGTTCAGTAGTAGCTGAATATCAGACAAAACAAAAAACAAAAACAAAGAAAGATATCTTCATGATGTTCAGTCAAATGTTTCATAAACAGAAAGTGTAAGCTAATTTGCTATCGCAAGCTTTAAATTCAGCATTGCACTTATGTTTCTATGAAACACGATTGCAATTATTTAAAATCAAATTACTTTGAATTTTTAAAAGATTCAAGAGACCTTAGCTCTTTGAGGACTTGGGATTTGACTTGAGACTTGCTTGTGACTTGAAAGGAATGACTTGGTTCCTCCTCTGCTAAAATCAGCTGATGAGTTTATGGATGGAATAAACATATTGCAGGAATTTTACTTTCTGACCCCTGGTCTATCCACCTCTGTCTGTAATATATCTGCATATTTTAGACTCTTTGGTCTCCAGGTGGTATCGTGAGCAAATGAAGCCTCCAAAAATTAACTCTTTGGTGAACCTCTTGGCTGGAAAGGCTTCATCTTGCCGTCACTAATAGAAAGCTAAAGGCAGGTGAGTTTGAATTAGGGTTTGAGCTGAACACTGCAGGGCTGCGGCACTCCAGGACCAGAGTTTGTCACACCTGACCTATAGGGTTGACTACTTATTCCTCACCTCATCATGGGCCAATTAGAGAATTGAACTCCTTCAAGATGGCTTAATCTGATTTTTTTTTAACGGGTCACAGGCTGGAGGACAGAGAAGTGATGAAATGAGGAAGCATCAGTTTGAGTAGTGAGAAGCACCCAGTGCACTACTTGCTGCTGCGTTTCCTGTTTAAGGTTGTTTGAGTCCATTTGAGTGTTTACAGACTATTTTTGTTGGCTTTTAAAGCTGATAACATAAGATTGAATGTACAAAACACAAACTAAGACGTACGGCTCTGCCGAGAGTTTTTAAGTGTGACTGAAAACTTTGTCAAAGACCATTGCAAAATGAAACCACTTCCTGTGTAGACTTAACATTTAATAAACATTTCAAAGACAACAGCTCATCTGTGAAGACGTACTGACCAATACATTGGATAATGGATTTAGAGGCTATTTATGCAAATGTTGAACGCAGAGACATTGAGAGGACAACTGGACTGCAAACTCAGAGTCACGGCCAGGATGAAGGAAAAGATCTAAAGCGCAGTAAGAAGAAAATTACTTGAAAGCAGAAATGTTTTGGCAGATAGTGTTGTTAATAGTGTCACTATGAGGAAATGAGAACCGTCACATACAATTTAAAATATTTATAAGAATGATATGTCTATGTTTCTGTTTGTAAATTAAGTTTATTAGCATGGACTTATCTTTATATTTACTTTTTCAAAATGTTCTTTTTTGCATATTTTATAATAGCAATTCCAGATGACTTAAAACATAAAAAGGCATGTCTATGACCAAAAACAATAGTAGATTACCTGCAGAGGTTAATTTGAAACGTAATTTCTAATAAAATGAATAGTTATTAACTGATATTTGTGTATTTTGGTCGTGTTTGTCAGGAGGAAGTAGATGTTTGGTGTTGATCACAGTGGGTCTCGGGCTCATTTGTGTTCTTCTGCTGGTCTTCATCATACTGCTGCACATCTCCATCACAGCAGAGAGAGACCTGATAAAGAGTTACAAGAACACAGTTGAAGAGTTCAATCAAACCATCAACAGCCTACATGACAATCACACTGATTTAACACAGAAGAACCTGGAATTGGAGACCAGAGTCGCTTCTCTGAGTGAAGGACTTAAAAAAGAAGCAATTAAGCGAGGCTAGTTCACATGTTTTTATGTTGTTGTTTCTTTCTTTTCTTATCTTTAATACACATAGTTTTATAAAGTGCATGTTTCTGTGTGGTTCAGGTTGGTTCTTCTTATCCACTAAGTTGAGCTGGTCTGACAGCAGACAGTACTGCAGGGATCGTGGTGCTGATCTGGTCATTATCAACACTGAAGAGAAGCAGGTAAGTTTGTGTGAGTTTCTGTTAATGAATGAGAGCAATCACACTTATTCCTGTTTTTATTCACACAGAGGGTCATATCTTCATTAGTCAGTGAGAGAGTGTGGATTGGTTTGTCTGACAGAGAGCAGGAGGGCAACATGAAATGGGTGGATAATTCACCACTGAAACAAGGGTAAGTGCTAAACATCACTGTGTATTAATTTGTTTTATGCCTCGTTTCCACCGCTGGAACTTTACCCAGGAACTAGGAACTTTTGGCTGGTACTTGGTGTGTTTCCACCGCAGGAACCAGGATCTAAATAAAGTTCCGGGTACAAAAAATGCCCCTCAGAAAGTCCCTGCTCGCGAGGTACTACTTTTTTTAAAGGTCCGGAACTTTCGGGGGCAGGACTTGGGCTCTAAACATGCTAATTGGTTGAGTTCACAGAGCATTGTGATTTCAACCACAATTTATTCTGATAATTTTCAAAATATTATTGTTATTGTGTCATGAAATGTAGTTTTAAAAGTATTTCAGGTGAGAATGTAGTTGTTTAAAACTCAAATCTGTGGTTTATTTATAAAGACAACGCCTGTTTAAAAATGTGTTTCGCTCTCGATGGCGCCGCACATGGCTGCTTCAGTGCTTGGCTCTCCAGTGTTTGTACTGTTTTTGTTCATTTTTCCTGTTTTTTTTTTTTGTTTAACAAACACGATCAGTTTCACCAGGGAAGAACTGCTGAACATTCGGCAGAACACACCACAAGATCTTTTACCGGATTTCAGTTATTCAGATGTTTTACTGAACGTTGTTGTCGGGGGAGCAGCGGCGCTGATCAAACGCTACAGGATGCGCAGACGGGGAAAGCGTGCTGGATCGCTTGTCAGACTCAGGAAGCGCATTTTTCGAACACCGTTGCCTAGCATCCATCTGGCAATTCTCCGCTCTCTACCCAACAAAACGGACAAACTTCTTCTGCTCTCTTGGACAAATTAGGATTTCTCACACTCTGCTGCTCTGTGTTTCACGGAAACCTGGCTGAATGATGCCATACCGGACAGCGCGCTCCATCTGCCAGACTTTCAGCTGTTTAGAGCAGATTGCGACGCAGAATCAACAGGGAAAATGGTGCGGCGGCGGGACATGCTTTTACATCAATGAACGATGATGTACAGATGTAACTGTGTTAAAGAAGATGTGCTCCTCAGATCTAGAAGTGCTCTTTGTCAACTGCAAGCCGTTCTATTCGCCACGGGAATTTCACTCGTTCATTCTGGTGAGTGTTTACATTCCTCCACAAGCGCACGTAAGACTGGCTTTACAGAAACTCGCTGATCAGATCACAGAGACAGAACAACAATACCCGGACTCCGTTTTTATCATTCTTGGGGAGTTTAAAAAAGCCAATCTCTCCCATAGACTGCCAAAATACAGACAGCATTTTACATGTCCCACCAGAGACAGTAACATATTGGATCACTGTTACACCACAATAAAGGATGCATATTACTCTGTTCCACGAGCAGCTTTGAGGCTGTCTGATCACTGTATGGTTCATCTTATACCGACCTACAAGCAGAAACTTAAATCTGCTAAACCTGTAGTAAAGACTGTGAAGAGATGGACCAGTGAAACAGAGCAGGATTTACAAGATTGTTTTGACCTCACTGATTGGAGTGTTTTTGAAGCTGCTACCACCGATCTGGACGAACTCACAGAGACTGTGACATCCTATATTAGTTTTTGTGATGATATATGCATTCCTACCAGGACCTATTTAAAATTCAACAATGATAAGCCATGGTTTACAGCAAAACTCAGACATCTTCGTCAGGCCAAAGAGGATGCCTACAGAAATGGGAACAGAGTCTTGTACAATCAGGCCAGGGACACACTGAACAAAGAGATTAGAGTGACTAAAAAGACCTACGCTAAAAAGTTGGAAGACCAGTTTACTTCCAACGACTCCACTTCAGTGTGGAGAGGACTGAGAGCCATCACAAACTATAAGACACCATCCCCCTGCACTGAGGCTAATCAACAACTTGCTAACGACCTGAATGAGTTCTATTGTACATTTGAAACCCTCAACACCCATTCTGACCATCTCCCTACACAACCGTTAACACCTCCTGCAATCCCCCTCTCCACACCTCCTCTTCAAATCTGTGAAGATGATGTGCGCCAGGTCTTCAGGAAGAACAAAAGAAGAAAAGCACCAGGCCCAGATGGCGTTACACCAGCCTGTTTGAAAACCTGTGCTTGACCAGCTGGCCCCCATCTTTTCACAGATCTTCAACAGATCTCTGAAGTTGTGTGAAGTGCCTTCCTGCTTCAAATGCTCCACCATCATCCCTGTTCCAAAGAAACCCAAGATAACAGGACCAAACTACTACATAACTGTGGCTCTAACGTCCGTCATCATGAAGTCATTTGAAAAACTGGCTCTGGCTTATCTGAAGGACATCACTGGACCCTTACTGGACCCCCTGCAGTTTGCTTACCGAGCAAACAGTTCCATGGATGATGCAATCAACATGGGATTGCACTTCATCCTGCAACACCTGGACAAAACAGGGACTTATGTGAGGATCCTGTTTGTGGACTTTAGTTCGGCTTTCAACACCATCATCCCAACAGCCCTCCAGACCAAACTGACCCTGCTCTCTGTTCCTAGCTCTATCTGTCAGTGGATCACCAGCTTTCTGACAGATAGGCAATAGCTAGTGCAACTGGGGAAATTCATGTCAAACAGCCACTCCACCAACACTGGTGCCCCTCAGGGATGTGTTCTCCCCCCCCCCCACTGCTCTTCTCGCTGTACACCAATGACTGCACCTCTAAAGACCCTTCTGTCAAGCTCCTGAAGTTTGCAAATGTCACTTTTAAAGTCATCGGCCTCATCCAGGATGGTGATGAGTCTGCTTACAGACAAGAGGTTGAGCAGCTGGCTGTCTGGTGCAGTCTTAACAACCCGGAGCTGAACAAGCTCAAAACAGTGGAGATGATCATGGACTTCAGAAGGAAACCCCCCTGCACTCCCCCCACTCACCATCATGAACAGCACTGTGACTGCAGTGCAGTCATTCAGATTCCTTGGAACCACCATCTCTCAGGATCTGAAGTGGGACAATCACATTGACTCCATTGTGAAAAAGGCCCAACAAAGGTTGTACTTCCTTTGCCAGCTGAGGATTTTTAACCTCCCACAGGAGCTGCTGAAACAGTTCTACTCAGCCGTCATTGAGTCTGTACTGTGCACTTCAATAACTGTCTGGTTTGGTTCAGCTACAAAATCAGACTACAGAGAACGGTTCGGACTTCTGAAAGGATTATTGGTACTCCCCTGCCCACCCTTCAAGAACTGTATACATCCAGAGTGGGGAAAAGGGCTCAGAAAATCACTCTGGATCCCTCACATCCAAGTTACCCCATCTTTGAACTTTTGCCATCTGGCCAGCGCTTCAGAGAAGCAAATACCAGGACAGTCAGGCAGAAGAACAGTTTCTTCCCCCAGGCAATCTACCTCATGAACAGTTAAATGTTCCCCACTTAAGGAATAAAAATGTGCAATATCCTTATATTTATTTGTTACCCCTCCATCCTAGTACATCCCTGCATCTCAATCAACACTAATAAATTTATAAGTGTACACTTATTTATTTGCAAAGGTTTTTTTATTTATTTTTTTGGACTGTGTGTTGTTGTCTCTGTGTACTGGAAGCATATGTCACTAAAACAAATTCCTTGTATGCGCAAGCATTGATCAGCGGGAGCTCAGTGCTCATGTAACTGCCTAGAGCAGTCTCAACTCGGCTAGTCCTTCTGACATTTGCCGCTGGCTCTGAAGTCTCTTCAGTAGTTAAACATAAAATATAATTCGTTTTGGGTAAATCTAACAGGTAATCTTTGGTCTGTATTCAATTTATCTATATGCTAAAATGAAAATAAAAAGAGGCAATTGATATAATATTTCGTTTCATAGTAATGGCTGTATATATACACATTTCCCTGAACTAAGTACATTTCTGCGGCTATTTTTATGTTTAAATGAAAACGAAAGGAGGCAGTGGTATTTCATATCCTACTTCGTTTTATTGTAAATATAAAACAGCAACAGGTCTGGGGGGAAATTAGCTCCTGGGGAAAAAAGTTTCTGGTGCAATTGTTCCAGGTTAATTTCGGTGGAAACGCAGCATTTGTCTTTTTAATTCTCATTACAAAATCACAACCACAATTCCACAAACAACACAATCACAATTAAAGACATTTTACAGTAAATTCTTTAAAGAAAACTCTTCTTCTTTCTTCTGCTTTTCACTTCTGCTCCAGCTTCTATACTACTTTCTTTTACTCTCAAATGTGCTATTATACTGAATATTGTTGATTCATAATTTGTGCTCCTGAAAATATGAACCTCTGATACATTTTGTTCAGGTTTTGGCTCAAAGGTGAGCCAAACAACCATAACAATGAGGACTGTATTGAACTGAATTATAATAGAAGATTGCCGGGATGGTCAACACTGAACAACTGGAATGATCTGCCATGCTTTGAGAAGAAAAGGGGGATTTGTGAGAAATAAGGTTCATCCCGTCTTGTGGTTTTGATTCTGTTATCTAATATAATCATTCTTATTGTAATTACATAAGTTTTGATTGAGGTCCCTGCCTTTGAAATTTGTTAGAAGGAAAATGTCAAAATGTAATTTTTTTTCTTATTGCTATAATAATCTTTGTTTCTCACGGCGTGAATTCAGGACACAAAACCTCTGACGTGTTCATGTTTTGCTCCATCACAAGCAGCTTTACATTAAAATGATCTTATTCTAGCTGTTATCTTGAGTCCCATTTGTTGATCTGAAGTCTTGAGAAGACAATCACAGTAAACTACAGAAGTCTAAAGTGTCCAGATTACTCTGATTCACCCTCTTATTCTGATATTGAGTGTCTGTGAAACTGCTTTTGAGTTGAATTGCTTTCTGTTTGAATAAAATGTTAAATTACTATCATTACCAGGGTAAACTGTGCATTTGTGTTTTCATTTCATACTTTATTTTTGTGTATCTGCTTTATTGCTGTTTCCTTCAGTCCAGCAGGATGCAGCAAAGAGTAGGTTTAGCAGACTGAACTGATCAGAGAGGAAGAGGAACATCAGAGACAACATTTTATTTCTACCAATTTATGGATTTTCTTTATCATTCAATCTTAAAAAAAAAAAAAAACACTTTTGACACAAAGTAATTTCATATTTGACCATAAATGAATAAAAACTACAGATTATTTTGACTTAAAGGGATAGTTACCCCAAAAAAGAAAATTAGATCATAATTTACTCACTCTCAAGCCATCTTAGGTGTACATGACTTTCTTCTTTCAGATGAATCCAATCAGAGTTACATTAATATATATATATATATATATATATATATATATATATATATATATATAGATTCAAGATTCAAGATTTTTATTTGTCACATACACAATTTGTCATGACTTCGGTCTGATCAGCAGGTTGTTGTTGTTGTGTTTTGACAGTTCACCATGTGCTCGTTGTCTTCGTGGTTCCCTCCCCATCGTTATCTTAATTACTACTTCAGCTGCCGTCACACCTGTAACTTGTTAATTCCTTAATTCTCCCTCTTTTTAAGTTCCCCCTCGTGTGTAGTCTTGTGTCCGACCGTTGTGGTGTTTATGTACTACACTTTGTGACCTTCATCTAGTCTTGTCCTGCCGTGGTTGTTTAGGCTCCTGATGTAGTCTTGTGTTTTCAGTTTGTCTTCTCTTCTGTTTGTGCTCAGCCTCTTGTTTCACCAGACTTCTCTGACGTTGTGTCAGTACCGACGCTTGGACTCTGTGAGCTGCTCTCTCTACCCTGACGTTGCGTTGGCTCCGACGCTGGGACTGTGCACCGGTCTTCATTTTCTACTCTGCCTAGTGGAGGGGCTGTAGGCTCATGTTGACTGTTTTCCTCTCCCTTCTCCCATCTCTGTCCGGTCCCTCAATGGCCTTCTCCTCTCCTCCAACACCCACTCCACTCCTTCAGTAAGTCTGGTGGTCTCTGGTAATCACCGTGAGGTAATTGAGCTGTACCTCCTTGACTCCCCAGGTGCTCCTGTTGTCCTGGGTTACCCGTGGTTGGTGCAGCACAACCCTCACGTGGATTGGTCAGGGAACTCTGTGTTATCTTGGAGTCAGTCTTGTCTTGCTTCGTGTTTAGGTGCTGCCTCGTCTCCTGTCTCCTTGTCTTCTGTGTTTCAGGTGGAGGCTGCTGATCTCTCCGGAGTCCCGGCGGAGTACCACGATCTTTGCCGAGTCTTCAGTAAGTCCCGGGCCACGTCCTTGCCTCCTCACCGGCCGTACGACTGTGCCATCGATCTCCTCCCAGGCACTTCTTCGCCCAAGGGGCGTTTGTACGCCCTGTCTGGTCCTGAGAGAGAGGCCATGGACAAATATATTAAGGAATCCTTAAATGCCGGCCTCATCCGTCCCTCTTCCTCACCTGCTGGCGCTGGGTTCTTCTTTGTTAAGAAGGATCACTCCCTGCGTCCTTGCATTGATTACCGGGGACTTAATGACATCACCATTAGAAACAGGTATCCTCTGCCTCTGTCATCTGCTTTTGAATTATTACAGGGAGCCAAGGTCTTTACTAAATAAGACCTCCGCAATGCCTACCATTTGGTCCGTATCCGTGAGGGGGGGTGAGTGGAAGACAGCCTTCAATACCCCTACGGGACACTTTGAATACCGGGTCTTACCCTTTGGGCTTACCAATGCCCCAGCTGTCTTCCAGGCCCTGATCAATGATGTGTTGAGAGACATGGTAAACAGATTTGTCTTTGTGTATCTCGATGATATCCTCATCTTTTCCCCCTCCTTGCAGGAACACACTCAACACGTTTGTCAGGTGCTACAACGGCTGCTGGAGAACCAGCTTTATGTCAAGGTGGAGAAGTGTGTGTTCCACGCCAAGTCAGTTTCGTTCTTGGGGCATATTATTTCAGTGGAGGGGGTTAAAGCGGATCCTGCTAAGGTAAGGGCCGTAGCCGAATGGCCAACCCCTGATTCTCGGAAGGCATTGCAGCGGTTCCTGGGGTTTGCCAACTTCTATAGGCGATTCATCCGGAACTTTAGCCTGGTTGCTGCACCCTTAACAGCACTCACCTCACCCAAGGTACCGTTCAAGTGGAATTCTCAGGCTCAGGAGGCCTTTGATGTTCTTAAGTCCCGTTTCATCTCTGCTCCTGTTCTTTGTCTTCCAGATCCTGAACGACAGTTTATTGTTGAGGTGGATGCCTCGGAGGTCGGGGTAGGTGCGGTTCTGTCCCAGCAGTCCCCCCAGAGATGAGAAGGTGCACCCCTGTGCCTTTTTCTCTCACCGCCTGAGCCCTGCTGAACGAAATTATGACATAGGTAACAGGGAGCTGCTGGCAGTCAGGCTGTCTCTGGGGGAGTGGCGCCATTCATTGGATGGAGCAGTGCAGCCCTTCTTGGTTTGGACGGATCATAAAAACCTGGAATATATCCGTTCGGCCAGGAGGTTGAATGCTCGCCAGGCCCGCTGGGCACTCTTCTTTGGGCGGTTTAACTTCTCCCTCTCATATCGGCCGGGTGCCAAGAACACCAAGCCTGATGCCCTTTCTCGTCTGTTCGAGGGTCCTGGGAGGGATGTGGCTCCTGACACCATTCTCCCCAAGGGGGTGGTGGTGGGAGCCCTCTCTTGGGATATCGAGCAGCGGGTGGGGAGGGCTGTGCAGGAGGGGGAGGTCCCGAGGGGGTGTCCGGCGGGTCGATTGTTTGTGCCAGCTGTGCTTCGTCCTGAGGTCCTCCGGTGGGGTCACGAATCCAGAGTAGCCTGTCATCCTGGGGTTCGGAGATCGCTGGCCTCCATCCGTCAGCGATTCTGGTGGCCATCCATGGCCCATGATGTCAGGCAGTTTGTGTTGGCTTGCTCAGTGTGTGCTCAGAATAAGACCTCTAACCAGTCTCCTGTTGGTCTGTTGCAGCCTTTACCCATTCCCTCTCGTCCTTGGTCACACCTGGCCCTTGATTTTGTTTCTGGCCTTCCCCCATCGAGAGGCAACACCGTGATTCTGACGGTGGTGGATCGCTTCTCCAAGGCGGCCCATTTCATTCCATTGCCCAAACTCCCCTCCGCCAAGGAGACCGCACAAGTGGTGGTGGACCATGTCTTCCGGATTCATGGTCTTCCAGTGGATGTGGTCTCCGACAGAGGGCCACAATTTGTCTCCCGGTTTTGGAAAGAGTTCTGTAGACAGATCAGGGCCTCAACGAGTCTGTCTTCAGGCTTTCACCCGCAGACCAATGGGCAGTCCGAGCGAGCCAACCAGGATCTCGAGAGAGCTCTCCGCTGTCTGGCATCACATAGTCCGAGCTCCTGGAGTCAGCAGCTACCATGGGTTGAATATTCCCACAATTCCCTTCCTTTAGCGTCCACAGGTATGTCTCCCTTTCAATGTTCCATGGGTTATCAACCACCTCTCTTCCCTGCTCAGGAACCCGAAGCTGCGGTCCCGTCTGCCTTGGCGTTCGTCCGTCGGTGTCGCCGCACCTGGAGGAGGGCTAAGGAGGTCTTGGCCCAGGCTTCCAGATGGACCAAAGCAGCGGCTGATCATCACAGGACTCCTGCTCCTCAGTATGTGTGTGGTCAGAAAGTATGGCTCTCCACCAAGGACCTGCCTCTCCGGGTGCCTTCTCGTAAGCTGGCACCCATGTTCATTGGGCCATATCGTATCACCAAGGTTCTAAGTCCAGTGGCAGTGCGGCTCAAGCTTCCTTACACGCTTGGTCGGGTTCACCCTGTCTTCCATGTGTCCAGGGTTAAACCTGTTTCGTTCCCCTCTAAATCCTGTTGTTTCTTCCCCGACCCCCCCCTCCCCCTCGTATAGTGGATGGTACTCCAGTATATACTGTGAGAAAGATCTTGGATGTTAGACGCTGTGGTCGGGGTTTCCAGTTTCTGGTTGGCTGGGAGGGTTACGGTCCGGAGGAGAGGAGTTGGATACCGGGCCGGGACATTCTGGATAAGACTCTTGTCGAGGACTTCCGTCGGCGACGAGGTGACCCTCTCCTTGGTGCGCCAGGTGGCGTCCCTGGGGGGGAGGTACTGTCATGACTTCGGTCTGATCAGCAGGTTGTTGTTGTTGTGTTTTGACAGTTCACCATGTGCTCGTTGTCTTCGTGGTTCCCTCCCCATTGTTATCTTAATTACTATTTCAGCTGCTGTCACACCTGTAACTTGTTAATTCCTTAATTCTCCCTCTTTTTAAGTTCCCCTTGTGTGTAGTCTTGTGTCCGACCGTTGTGGTGTTTATGTACTACACTTTGTGACCTCCATCTAGTCTTGTCCTTCTGTGGTTGTTTAGGCTCCTGATGCAGTCTTGTGTTTTCAGTTTGTCTTCTCTTCTGTTTGTGCTCAGCCTCTTGTTTCACCAGACTTCTCTGACGTTGTGTCAGTACCCGACGCTTGGACTCTGTGAGCTGCTCTCTCTACCCTGATGTTGCGTTGGCTCCGACGCTGGGACTGTGCACCGGTCTTCATTTTCTACTCTGCCTAGTGGAGGGGCTGTAGGCTCATGTTGACTGTTCTCCTCATCCTTCCTCTAATTTCCGCCATGGCCGAGTGGAGTTTGAGATTTAAATAAATTTGAGTTGTACCTGCAAATTGAATCCGTGTGTTTCCCTGACACAATTATATAGAGCATATATAACCAGCAGTGAAATGTGAGTGTATATATAGGATATATATATATCCTGGCTCTTCCCAGCTTTATAATGTGTCAGACTCTGTCCCGTGTTTTCTGTGTATTTTGCTCCTCATGATGATTAATTTGATTCCAGCTGTACCCCGTTTATTATTTCTATTGATCCCAGGTGTGTCTTGTCATCCCCTCCTCATGTCATGTCTTTAAATAGTGTTCCCTGTCTTGATTTCCTTTGTCCGATATTGTTTATGTCTACTCCTTGTGCTACGTGTGATTTCCCTGTGGTCACCATCACAGCAGAGAGAAACCTGAGCGCTCTTACCGGTTCTTTCAGATGCACGCTTCAAACAAAACAGTCAGTGAAGACAAAGAAGTGAATGACGTGTTCTCCCGGTGCCTGTTTATAGTCGTGCCGGTAGTGACTTCAGAGGCTGTCGCCGGCCAACTCGTTGGTGTTTTTTCAATGTATGCTTCAGACACGGGTCACGACGAGGTGTTCCCCATAGCGACCCCTAGAGGACTCAGTGTCTCGTTCCCTACTCAGGGAACAATGGTTACATTCGTAACCTGAGACGTTTTGGAACTGAGTTGATGGACCGATGAGACAAAGATTAACCTTTATTTAAGTGATTGGAAAACAAAAGTGTGGAGAAAAAGCGGAAACTGCAAATGATCCTAAGCATACAACCTCGTCTGTAAAGCTTTGTGGCGGTGGTGTCATGGCATGGGCATGCATGGCTGTCTCTAGAACAGGACCTCTTAATTTTAATGATGACAATGTATGGTGGCAGTAGCAGAATGAAAGGCAGGAAATCATCTTGGCTACCAATATTCAAGAAAATGCCAACTCATTAGAAAGCACTTCATATTGGATCAATGACCCAAAATACCTTGGCAGTTCAGTCAAGGACTTTATCAGTGCAAAGAAATGTAAAGTCTTAGATTGCCCAAATCAATCTCCAGATTTAAATCCAAATGACATTAATGTTACCAGCTGAAGAGGAGACTAAATACAGAAACTCCCCAAAACAAGCAACAGTTGGAATTGGCTGCATTAAAGGCTGGAGAAAAGCATTTCAAAGCATAAGACCAAGAGTATGGTTATGTCTATGGGTTGCACTCACTGCTCTGATTGCATGCAAGGCATCTGCAACTAAATATTGGCTTTTAATCTTTTACATCTGCCTTAAATTCAACTGTTCCAATACTTATGCTCACATCAAATAATGGGATGAACTCTAAAAGTGCTGTCCTTTTTATTTGGTAAAACATGTATGTGTCGAAAGACCTAATAATAAAATGTGACATTCTGTAGTTTTGCCGCATATTTATCTTTTAATCATATTTGCAAATGTCTTGACTCCACAGCAGAGAAAGCAATTTTGTCTTTACTGTTCCAATACTTATGGAGGGCAGTGTATATATATATATATATATATATATATATATATATATATATACTGTATATATATATATATACTGTATATATATAAACAACACTTGCAAGTCTCTGTTGGATCCTAGTCACAACAACAGTTAAGTAGTTTGGTTAACAAATTTCTTTAGCACAAGCTTCTATTGCAGAATAACATAGGTTTCATAGACAATTGGATGAGCTTTTGGGGCAGACCTGAACTGTTGAAAAGAGATGGTCTTCATCCCTCCTGGGGTGGTGCCGCTCTTCTCTCTAGAAACATGGCACATAGTCTTAGAGTTTGTACTTGACTAACTGGGACCCAGGTCAGGAAGCAGACAGACTGGCTAAACCGACCGTCTGCTAGCCGCCTCACATCACAGAAGTCAGTTAATTCGCAGCACATAGAGACTCTTTCATCTAGATATCACACTATAGAGACTGTGTCTGTTCCCCGAACTAGAAAATACAAAAAACATCCAAAAGGTAAAGGGGGAGGTGTTGCTTCAATTTATAACAATATTCTCAGTATTTCTCAGAGGGCGGGCTTCAAGTATAACTCGTTTGAAGTAATGGTGCTTCATATAACATTATCCAGAGAAACGAGTGTTAATGATAAATCCCCTGTGATGTTTGTACTGGCTACTGTATATAGGCCACCAGGGCACCATACAGACTTTATTAAAGAGTTTGCTGATTTTACATCCGAGTTAGTGCTGGCTGCAAATAAAGTTTTAATTTTTGTTGATTTTAATATCCATGTTGATAATGAAAAAGATGCATTGGGATCAGCATTTATAGACATTCTGAACTCTGTTGGGGTCAAACAACACATCTCAGGACCTACTCATTGTCTAAATCATACTCTAGATTTAATACTTTCACATGGAATTGATGTTGATGGTGTTGAAATTATGCAGCCAAGCGATGATATCTCAGATCATTATTTAGTTTTGTGCAAACTTCATATAGCTAAAACTGTAAATTCTACTTCTTGCTACAAGTATGGTAGAACCATCACTTCTACCACAAAAGACTGCTTTGTAAGTAATGTTCCTGATGTATCCCAATTCCTTAGCATATCCAAAACCTCAGAACAACTTGATGATGTAACAGAAACTATGTACTCTCTCTTTTCTAGCATTTTAAATACAGTTGCTCCTTTATGCTTAAGGAAGGTTAAGGAAAACAGTCTGACACCATGGTATAATCAGTACACTCGCACCCTAAAGAGAGCAGCCCGGAAAATGGAGGTATTTCGTATTGGTTGGCGGGAAAGTAACCTATCCTACAGAAAAGCATTAAAAACTGCTAGATCTGATTATTTTTAGAAGAAAACAAATATAACCCCAGGTATTTATTCAATACAGTGGCTAAATTAATGAAAAATAAAGCATCACCAAGTGTTGAGATTTCCCAACAGCACAGCAGTAATGACTTTATGAACTACTTTACTTCTAAGATCGATACTATTAGAGATAAAATTGTAACCATGCAGCCGTCAGCTACAGTATTGCATCAGACAGTGCACTATAGCTCCCCGAGGAACAGTTCCACTCATTCTCTACTATAGGAGAGGAAGAATTGTATAAACATGTGAAATCATCTAAACCAACAACATCTATATTAGACCATATTCCATCTAAGCCCCTAAAAGAGGTGCTTCCAGAAGTCATAGATCCTCTTCTGACTATTATTATTTCCTCATTGTCATTAGGATATGTCCCCAAAACCTTCAAACTGGCTGTTATTAAGCCTCTCATCGAAAAACCACAACTTGACCCCAAAGAACTAGTTAATTCAGACCGATCTCGAATCTCCCTTTTCTGTCCAAGATACTAGAAAAGGAAGTATCCTCACAATTAAATTCCTTTTTAGAGAAAAATGGTATCTGTGAGGATTTCCAGTCAGGATTTAGACCGTATCATAGTACCGAGACTGCTCTCCTAAGAGTTACAAATGACCTGCTCTTATCATCTGATCGTGGTTGTATCTCTCTATTAGTGCTATTGGATCTTAGTGCTGCATTCAACATTATTGACCACAACATTCTTTTGCATATGTTACACGCCCTGTACAGAAGGCTATGTTGGCAGATTAGAAAGTCCCTGTAAACACAGGAAAAATGGAGGAGACAGGAGCAAACGTGTCTGTGTCGCACATAATCCCCAGCAATTGATTTAAATGATTTTTTACATTGTTATTCAATAAAGTATAATTATTTCTATTCTCATTAATGCACAAATGTCATTCTTTTTCCTCATCAAAACAATGCTCAGTTTATCTTTCCATTTTTCCTATTTTTCCCACAACAAAAACAAAAAAAAAACATACATTTAAGCTTTCCACTATGCTCCTTTAAATCTACTCAGAAAAGTCACAATGTATCTGATGTGCATAAAGTCAACACACATGACTGAACATGTAAGGCCTAAGAACCTGAAAAATATATGTAAACCATACACCTTTAACGTTCTAGTTACTGATCTTATGAACAGATCTGCCATCATGTTACATTAACATTCATTTTTCCTTCTGTATTGACAGGAAATAGAATTGCATTACATTCGTTTTCACTGGAATGTCTGTTTGAAACAGTGTCTGTAGAAGTGCATTGATATTTATGTCACACATGAACTCTGATTAACACAAACACAAATATAACATGGATAAAAAAATAATATATCATTTTTATCATAACCTGGTAACTGGAGCCTGTATGAATCAAATTAAATGCATTTCACGAACACATCACATGAATCCATTTCACAGCATTCACAAAATGGCGGATGATCTACGCATATTCAATATCTTCAAAAACACTTATAAACAATATATTCGCAACATGGACATACACATGGGATTAAATAACTCGTGTGGATGTTGTTTTCTTATTGTGAAAGTCATACCTGTAAACACAGGAAAAATTGAGGAGACAGGAGCAAACGTGTCTGTGTCGCACATAATCCCCAGCAATTGTGAGGGCGCTGGCGCAACACCACTCCTCTATACGAGTCCTCATTTTCAAAATAAGAGTCCCTATCTCATTCAGCAATAGACAGTACTTTACACATGACAGTTTCAGCTTCCCTTTTACATTTAACATATAGAATATATGTAAACTGAAAATCAGTGTATGAAAAAAAAAAACTTTTTCTTCCAAAAATCACAATAACTAAAATGCGTACATACTTCAGGGTGTCACACATAGACTAGAAAACTTTGCTGGTATTAATGGAAGTGCATTAGCATGGTTTAAATCGTACTTAAATGACCGCCATCAGTTCGTAGCAGTGAATGAAGAGGTATCATATCGATCACAACTGCAGTATGGAGTACCTCAAGGCTCAGTACTAGGGCCGTTACTCTTCACGATTTACATGTTACCCTTGGGAGATATTATCAGGAAACACGGTGTTAGCTTTCACTGTTATGCTGATGATACTCAGTTCTATATTTCTTCACGGCCTGGCGAAACATACCAATTTGAAAAACTAATGTAATGCATAGTCGATATAAAAAACTGGATGACGAGTAATTTCTTACTGCTAAATTCTGAAAAAAAAAACAGAGGTGTTAATTATAGGACCTAAAAACTCTGCATGTAATAACCTAGAATGCTGCCTAAGACTTGATGGCTGCTCTGAAGAAAGCGAGACGAGGATTAACCTGGGACGGCCTCCCTGCAGCGTGGGTAATGGCGGACGCTTCCGGCGTTGGTGTGGCCGCGGGAGCTGTATGGAGACTCTGAACGGCTTTGACTGATTGATAGACGTCAGTCGATTCAGCTGAAACTGGTTAGCAGCGATCTGACTGTATTAAGACCCCAATAAGTCATCAATAACTACACAAAACTCTACATCTCATCCATGGCGAAGTCTTCTGTAATGATCCAGAACTCGACAAAAGATCCATATGCAGGCTTTATTGCAGAAACTTGTAGTTGTACAGGCAATGGTCAACACCAGCAATATCAGCAACGTAGGGAGAACAGAGAATCAAATTCCAGTAAACAAGCAAGGGTCGGTAGGTAGGCAGCAAAGGTACGTAAAGGAGATCAAACAGGGTCGGTAACAGGAAAACAAACACGGGTAGTAACGCTCAGAAATGACAGACACAGCAAATCAAGACTTCGCGTTAATCTCCTGTGATAGTCCAGCTTTTATACACAAGTCCTGATGAAGAGCACTTGTGACGGCGATTAGAGTCCAAGGACGGGGCTTGTGGGAAACGTAGTGTAGTCAGTGTAAATGAATGGATGGATGCATGTGTGTCAGTATTGAGGTAAGGGTGCCCTCTGCTGGCCAGCAGAGGGAATCACGGGGTTCGTCTCCGTGACAAAAATCAACTGCGGGTGGCAGATCCTTTTCCTATTTAGCACCTAAACTCTGGAATAACCTACCTAACATTGTTCAGGAGGCAGACACACTCTTGCAGTTTAAATCTAGATTAAAGACCTATCTCTTTAACCTTGCTTACACATAATACACTAATACACTTCTAATATCCAAATCCGTTAAACGATTTTTAGGCTGCATTAATTAGGTAAACTGGAACCGGGAACACTTCCCATAACACCCAATGTACTTGCTACATCGTTAGAAGAATGGCATCTACGCTAATATTAGTCTGTTTCTCTCTTATTCCGAGGTCACCGTAGCCACCAGAATCCAGTCTGTATCCAGATCAGGGGGTCACTGCAGTCACCCAGATCCAGTACGTATCCAGACCAGATGGTGGATCAGCACCCAGAGAGCACCTTTACAGCCCTGAAAGACAGCGGAGACCAGGACAACTTGATGAGCCGCATAGACAGATCCCCTGTAAAGACCTTGTCTCAGATGACCACCGGGACAAGACCACAGGAAACAGATGATCCTTCTGCACAATCTGACTTTGCTGCAGCCTGGAATTGAACTGCTGATTTGGTCTGGCCAGGGGAGAACTGGCCCCCCGACTGAGCCTGGTTTCTCCCAAGGTTTTTTCTCCATTCTGTCGCCGATGGAGTTTTGTTTCCTTGCCGCTGCCGCCTCTGGCTTGCTTAGTTGGGGACACTTCATTTACAGCAATATCGTTGACTTAATTGCAAATGATTGCACAGATACTATTTAAACTGAACTGAGATGAATGACATCACTGAATTCAGTGAAGAACTGCCTTTAACTGTCATTTTGCATTATTGACACACTCTTTTCCTAATTAATGTTGTTCAGCTGCTTTGACACAATCTTTTTTGTATAAAGCGCTATATAAATAAAGGTGACTTGACTTGACTTGACTTGACTTGACTTGACTTGACTTGACTTGACTTGACTTGACTTGACTTGACTTGACTTGACTTGACTTGACTTGACTTGACCCACACAAACCAACCTGACCCTCATTCATGATGAGTGATGAGCCACATGTACAACTCCAGCAGCCATTTTATAGTCTAGGCCACGCCCCTGGATGTACCAATTTACAGGTAAGTTTATTTCCTTACAAATGCATCACAATATGCATATAAATCTATTCAAGTATAAATTCCACAAATCAAAATATAAAAATACAACATATGGATGAACAAATATAAACCTTGTTTTACAGGTACATTGGAAACCCCCCCAAGTGATGTCATACCCAACATGCATTCTCCCATTCAGGTGGTGTGTCCACCATGCTTAAATACTTTAGGTTTACAACAATTCAGGTTTGGCCACTGGTATATTACAAGCAGGTAAGTTATATTTATTATACTGTGTGACATAATCTTAAATAAAGACTTTAAATCAAACATATGTGTTTTGTGGTTATTTATAATGAAAATGAAGGAACAATGTAGTGGATAATGTTACCCAACACCTTGTGCATATATCCACTACACGTAATAAACAAAATACACATCGTACCCTCACATATCTTAAACACATAATACACAATACGTTCAAACACTCACAGGCATTATACAGGTCTGTGTATACATGATGCAGTGCCGGCAAACAGACCATGTTAATGCTGCGTGCAGTGTATATGTGTGTGTGCTAGATATGTGTATATGTGTGTCCATTTCCCATCCCTGTTTCTGACCCTGGACTGTTTCCTTGTTTTTTGGTTGTTTGCTTCTTGCCCTGACTATTGCCTGTGTATTGGATTACCGTTTTGCCTGTGCCTTGGGTATTACTGTTTGCTGGTGTTTTGACCCTACCTGTCTGACCACACTTTTTATAAAGCCTTGCTTTTGGATCCTCTACTCCGTTGTCATGCCTCCTACGTTACAATCACCTACAGTCCTTTGCACATATTCAAATTCACAAAAATATAATAAGCTCAAAAAGCTTGTCCAATTTCATTATGTAATTTCATCAGGAGGCAAAGGCATATTGTTTTCTGCTGTTTTGTTGTAAATGGATCACAAAATGCTAAACTGTGCATAATGTAATCCACTGAGACCACAGACAGTGGACATTACCTGTACTGCATTAACAGAAAATCAATTTTTAATTTAAAGTGTTCTTCAAATTATAGATTTAATAGCATTTTCATGCTATGAGTTGGAGGTGGAAACATTTATGATGTAGACACGCGTGCACGCTTACTAGACTATCTCATTCTAGCATTTAATGTTGAGAAAGGGTCTAGCCTTGAAGCCTCAGAAGAACACATCCTCATTAGACTGCAGACTTCCATTTGAGAAGCACCTATAGGGCTGTCTAATTATTCCTCACCTCCTCATGGGTCAGTTAGAGAATTGAAATGTCCTTCAAGATGGCTTAATCTGATTTGTTTAACAGGTCACAGGCTGGAGGACAGAAAAGTGAGGAAACAAGGAAGCATCAGTTTGAGTAGTGAGAAGCACCCAGTGCACTTGCTGCTGCATTTCCTGTTTAAGGTTGTTTGAGTCCATTTGAGTGTTTACAGACTCCTCTTGTTGGCTTTTGAAGCTGATAACATGAGGTTGAATGTACAAAACACAAACTAAGTACTTCTCTGCCAAGAGTTTTTAAGTGTGACTGAAAGACTTTATTCTTGTCAAAGACCAGTGTGAAATGAAACCACTTCCTGTATAGACTTAACACTTTTGAAGATGCTAATAAACATTTTAAAGACCACACATCATCTGTGAAGACAAACTGACCAACACAGTGTATAATGGATTTAGAGGCTATTTATGGAAATGTTGAATGCAGAGATATTCAGAGCACAACTGGACCTCAAACTCAGAGTCATGGTCAGGATGAACGAAAAGATCTAAAGCGCAGTAAGAAAATTATTTGAACGCAGAAATGGTTATGCAGATGATGTTATTAATAGTGTCACTATGAGGAAATGAAAACTATCACATACAATTTCAAATACTGAATAAGAAGGGCCCAGTTTGTGTAGCATACTAACTACTAATACGCTGGTTAAAACTAGAATTGTTCAGAATGTGTAGTTTTACTAGTTTACTAGATAATAAAAACAAATTGTAATCTTTCAAAAAATGTGTTTAATTTTATGTTATTTGTTTTCTGATATTATATTATGAATTTATATATATATATATATATGTATATATATATATATATATATATATATAATATATAAAAAACTAAACATATATTTTTTTATTTTCTAATTTTTGTTTAAGATTTGATGTAGTGAGACAATTTTGCATTGTAATTACATAATGACATCATCCTTCAATGACAAACCAACATCATTTAGCAACTTTTAGCAAGAAATTTACCTTCTTTTAGCAACTTCCCCTGAAAATTAGTTGGCAACACTGCACCCACTAGCAACCTCATCGCCAGACAAAAGTCGCTGCTAGTGTGAATGCAGCTTAAGAGTCTATTTACTGCTATGCATCCTTTTAATTACACGAATGTCTCGTTGAAATGTCTACAAATTGACAAAACTGATCCGAGATCATATAAAACTATATACGTATATATCGTATCATAGGCCTATAAATTGACATATCATATAAATTGACTACAAGTAGTTCTTGTGCATTAAACTGAAAGCCTTCATGAACCCCTTATAAAAATGTTTTCATACTGCTGTCTGTTTTCATTATTCAACTCCAACACTTTGGATCAGAAGACATGGTGTTGGACACCAGATTCAGGAAATGTTTTCAAATGCAGTCTGATGAGTGTCTGTTGTTGTTTCTCTAAACTGGAAAGAATCTTCCGAACTTCCTTCAACCATCTAAGTTCAGAGTTAAAGGTAATGCATTTCAGTACTATTATATTTCACATTTAGACTGTTTATTTATTCACTCTTAGCGAAAAAAAAAAAAAAAAAAAAAAAGACTGAACGCTAAAAGTAGAAAGAAAATGCAACCAGCGAAATTTGACAGCTATCAAACTCACAATTTTTATGAATGTTTAGCCTTTTTCTCTTTTCATAAAATATTCTCATCAGCAAATATTCTTCTTGAAGGCCAGAGCCAAATGAAATAAGTTCCTGTGTAGATTTAGCACTATTTTAAAACACCTGTAGTCATAATTTCTTCCAAAGATCACAGATCATCTGTGAAGACAGTGTCAAGACAGGGGTCATTCCGTGTCAACTCAACCAGATCAGTCTTGGCTCCAGTGATTGTCTTTTTTATTCTCTCTCTCTCTCTCTCTCTCTCTTTATATATATATTATATTCTTCCTGGTGAAAAAAAAACATAAATGAAGAAGAAAGTTAGTATTAAGAACATCTTAATATCCTTTTAGGCTATATGAAGCATTTATTTTGGTATCTTCATTCGTAAGGCTATTTCTAGGGATTTCGGTGTGGCTCCATGTCCAAATTTTTTAATATTACCTATTTTCAGTGGTTGAGTACAGTGGGTCACTTTACATACAACTGATACACAATGCATTTAAAGGGAAACATATGAAGAATAAATAATATAAAACTAGAATTGTAGCTTGTTTCCCTCCATTAAAACAATTGAATATACATATCTAAGGGTTTAACTCTGAAAAGCTGAGGCACATTAACTTGTTCTTTCTGCTTTTATATCAAGTATATTAACCTGGAATTGTTTTTCTACTTTTTCAGCATGTGTTCCTGTTTGAATATTTTAATTATGTTTGTCTTTTTTTTTTAAAAAATGCTTTTTAAAAGCCCTATATTTTCTAAATACGACAGTGGATTGAAGGTTGATTTTAAATGTTGTATCGAATAATTTGGAGAGAATTGTTATTGATATTTGATGCTTTTTACTGACAGACCTGGTATGAGATAAAGTTTGTTAAAACATGACTGCCATGGTTTTTGTTTGTCAGAAGTTCATGTTTGCATAAAGTATGCTGATCCTTATGATTCAGAGAAGAAAATAAACTTGCAATAGAAACTCAAGTACCACATCTTATGATTTTGTAACTTTGGAAATGAAATCACTTCCTGCGTAGGTTTAGGGTTTAAAAAAAAAAAAAAAAGTGTTCCTGTGGCTCAGTGGTAGAGCATTGCGTTAACAGCGCGAAATGTTGTGGGTTCAATTTCCAGGGAACACGCATACTGGTAAAAAAAAAAAAAAAAAAAATTGTATAGCCTGAATGCACTGTAAGTTGCTTTAAATAAAAGTATCTACTGAATGCATAAATGTAAAAACACTAAGCAACATGCTAAAAATCACAACTCATCTGTGAAGATGGTCAGCCACAGAGACTAATGGAGATCGAGACCATTTATCAAAATGTTGAACACAAAGACATTAAGGACACATTTTGACCTCAAACACAGAGTCACAGGCAGGATGAAGGAAAAGCTCACAAATGCAGTAAGCAGAAGGTTTCTTTTGAAGCAGAGATGGTGTCAGTAAGTTTTGAGGAACTAAAAACTGTTATACAATTTCAGTCACTATTTTCTATGAACACGGTTTCTGATTTTAAATGAAGTGTATTAACATTTTAACATGATTATTTTAAGCATAATCATATGTTTTGGAAAACATATTTTACTTTATAGGAATTCCAGATGCTTGTCATTATAAATAAATGTACACTTTACTTACAGGTTCATTTGAAATGTTATCTACACTGCTCAAAAAAAATTAAAGGAACACTTTGAAAACACATCAGATCTCAATGGGGAAAATATCATGCAGGATATCTATACTGATATGGACTGGGTAATTTGTTAGGAACGAAAAGATGCCACATTGTTTGAAATGGAAATGAAAATTATCAACCTACAGAGGGCTGAATTCAAAGACACTCAAAATTAAAGTGAAAAAAGGATGCAGCAGGCTAGTCCATTAAGCTGAAATTTCATTGCAGCAACTCAAAATGGTACTCAGTAGTTTGAATGGCCCCCACGTGCTTGTATGCACGCCTGACAACATCAGGGAAGGCTCCTAATGAGACGAAGGATGGTGTCCTGGGGTATTCCCTCCCAGATCTGGACCAGGGCATCACTGAGCTCCTGGACAGACTGACGTGCAACCTGGCAACGTCAGATGGACCGAAACATAATGTCCCAGATGTGTTCTATTGGATTTAGGTCAGGCGAGATGGGGGACATTCAATGGTATCAATTCCTTCATCCTCCTGGAACTGACTGCATACTCTCGCCACATGAGGCCGGGCATTGTCGTGCACCAGGAGGAACAATGACCCAATGCACCAGCGTAGGGTCTGACAACGGGTCCAAGGATTCCATCCCGATACCTAATGGCAGTAAGTGTGCCATTGTCTAGCCTGTAGAGGTCTCTGTGTTCCTCCATGGATATGCCTTCCCAGACCATCACTGACCCACCACCAAACCGGTCATGCTGAACAATGTTACAGGCAGCATAACATTCTCCACCCTTTTTCCAGACCCTTTTACATCTGTCACATGTGCTCAGGGTGAACCTGCTCTCATCTGTGAAAAGCACAGAGAGCCAGAGGCGGACCTGCCAATTTTGGTGTTCAATGGCAAATGCCAATCAAGCTACACGGTGCCAGGCAGTGAGCACAGAGCCCACTAGAGGATGTCAGGCCCTCAGGCCACCCTCATGAAGTCTGTTTCTGATTGTTTTCTCAGAGGGAATTCACACCAGTGCTCTGCTGGAGGTCATTTTGTAGGACTCTGGCAGTGCTCATCCTGTTCCTCCTTGCACACAAAGGAGCAGAAACAGGTCCTGCTGATGGGTTAAGGACCTTCTACTATCCTGTCCAGCTCTCCTAGAGTAACTGCCTGTCTCCTGGAATCTCCTACATGCTCTTGAGACTGTGCTGGGAGACACAGCAAACCTTCTGGCAATGGCACATATTGATGCGCCATCTTGGAGGAGTTGACTGCCTGTGCAACCTTTGTAGGGTCCAGGTATTGCCTCATGCTACCAGTAGTGACATGGACCCTAGCCAAATGCAAAACTAGTGAAAAACAACCAGAAAAGATGAGTAGGGAAAAAAATGTCAGTGGCCTCCACCTGTAAAACCATTCCTGTTTTGGGGGTTTTCTAATGGTTGCCCATCTAGTGCACTTGTTGTTAATTTTATTAACACCAAAGCAGCTGAAATGAATTAACAACCCCCTCTGCTACGTAACTGACCAGATCAATATCCCAGAAGTTTCATTAACTTGATGCTATACTCTAATTAAAAAGTGTTCCTTTAATTTTTTTGAGCAGTATAATAATGTAACTTTTGTAGAGCCCTGAACAAATGTTTGGATCTCTGAATTTAGTGTTGTGTTTAAAAGAAATGCAAAAGAGAATTTCACCATTAAAATTTGTTTAAAATATAACATTTTATGAGATTGCTGATTTTTGCTTACATACATGTGCAAGTTAAATGTTGATGGACTTCGGTTTATATATGTTCATTTAAGACATTTCTAATACCATTTAATTTATGTGTGAAAGAAAAAGTCATACAGGGGACTTCAATTTAGCTGTATTTTCTGAGAATGTCACTTCGTCCTATGAGATCTGTGGATTTTGACCCCTCAAGTTCAAGGGGTGAAAAGAGTTAACTCTCACCGTGGCAAAAGCTCATAGCTGTCACGTAGGCGGATGTTTTGAGTAGCAGGCTCAGTGGAGAAAGTTTCTGTGAGTTATTTCAGTATAATCGTATCACGCATCAGTTTGCAGCTCAACGCAGGAGAGAGCACTGCGAGAGAGTTCGAAGGAGGCCGCATGCGCGCACTCCAGCCCCGCGTGAGTCTGCTGCGGAAGAAATCCAGCACGAGGATATTCCACGTGAGGAAGTCTGTTTTACAGTTCATAACGAATTTTTTTTTTTTTTTTGTCATTGTTTTTATTAGATTAAGGTTGAGAAATCATCCGGAAGAATATTCCTGTGTTTATTTTATTCAAGTTCACTGTTACAGTTATAAGTCATATTATTCGTTTGAAATACGGAAGAAGATACCCATGTTTATTTTATTAATTTGGTGTAAAGTATCATGGTGGCGTGTGTAGTTTGGAGTTTGTCACATGCGTTGTTTTTTTTCGAGATTGCGAGATCGTCGAGTCAAGGTTGGGAGAAAGGAGAGGATCTTCATGATTTATCTGACCTGTTAGAGGAGGGAGGAGTTAATCGGATCCACTCAATGTCGTCGGGGGGAGGTGTGACGGAGCCTGTGCTTTTCATATCATCATGCATTGAGGAACAGCGATTATTATTCTGCAAGTGAAACTGCTCTCGGTTACTAACATAACCTTGGTTCCCTGAGATAAGGGAACGAGACATTGCTATGGGAATTACCCTTTTTTCCAAATACTACTGAAGCCTTATTAAATCACGCCAGTGAAATATGAGAGGGCCCCCCACTCTATATAAAGCAGCGCTTGTACATCATCCATTCAGAATCTTGATTGAAGCATTTGGCATTCTAAGATCCTGAGCTAGGTGACACGGCAATAAAAGCAATGTCTCGTTCCCTCATCTCAGGGAACTGAGGTTACGATAGTAACCGAGAGCGTTCCCTTTCGATTCGGTCACTCTACATTGCTATGGGAACGTCATCACATAGATTAGTTGAAGTTTGTTTAATTTCAATGAAGTTTAATTTGAGTGTTATGTGTTATGATGCAACGGCCGTACCGGTGCTCAAATAAGCAGAGTATGATGGTGATCATGTCCAAAAAGACGTGAACAATATCATAACAATGTGATAAGCTGATAGGGACAGCACTGAATTAGTGGTACATCAATACAGGGGTGTATACAACCTAGTAGAAACCACTGAGGCAAGCAGCTCAGATCATAATTGAGGCTGAGTAGGCGCATGTGCTGCATGCACTGACAGCATATGTGAGGCAAGCGACGACACATCGAGGTTAAAAAAAACCTCACATAAGTGCTGGGTATTGACCAGCCTGCTGCCATCCAAATGTACTGAATAGATATGCCATTTTCCCAGGCCCACGAGGACGCGAGTCCGTAAGTTAAGTGGGTCCGAACCCCTATAGGACATTTCTCGCCCTTAGAACCCAAAGCCAAAGCAATTGCGTTGATGATCCAGTGTGACAGCCTTTGCTTGGACACAGACAGGCCTTTTGTGCTCCCACCAAGAACACAAACAACCAACAGCTCCAAGAGCATGAACTGTCTAGAGCTACAGGTAAAAACAAACACCACACATACACTCCAAACCAGGCCAGTGTTTAAAGACTCCGGCCCGTCCAGTGTTTCTGGGTGGAAAGCAGATAGTGTTATGACCTGCGCTTTAAATGGAGTCGAAACCACTTTAGGCACATAACCTTTCCTAGGTTTTAAATTGAGTCTGCAATCACTTGTCCCGAACTCAACACACGAGTTGTCAATTAACAGTGCCTTCAGGTCCCCAACTTGCTTAACAGAGGACAGCACGAGTAGGAGTGCTGCACTGTAAAACCCGACAAGTAACTTAACTCAAACCGTTTGAGTAAACAGATTGCCTTGATTTAAACCATGTACGTTTTAAAACTTTGCAATTAAGTAATTAACTGATTAACTAAGTGCTGATTGAACATTAGTGATGAACAGCTGCTGTTAACAAACAGAATCACTGAAGAAAAGAGAAACACAAGAACTACTACAACTGATTTCAGACACAACCTTAGATAAAATAAACTGAAATAAAATACATTAAATCTCTCAAGATCTGATTAAACAACCCCACAAACAGCATCACCAGCTCCACTTATTAATAACCAGACTGACTTTATTTCTGTCAGACGTCTACAGAAGATCTTATTGAGAATTAACTAAGGTTTAGATGTTGAAAATGCCCATGCCACGTGACTACGGCTAATGAAATCTCAAAGTGTTTTGACAGGTGGCATGGTCCGCCGAATCAGTGTTTGATTGACACGGTCGGGTACAGACCACACAATCGCACATCTGTATAAAAGTGAAATCAACGCATCTTGACCTCGTGGGTTTTTGTGAAAGGAGTTTGATTTTGAGATTACGGATATTTGGTGATATAGTGACATTTATAGTGCGATATGTTTAGTTATATTTAGGCTTACATTTAAATTTACACACTGACTGATAGGCTACAGACAGACAGAATATACATACAGTGACACATTAATAGATGCATAGATAGAAATATATATAGACAGACAGATTAATAGATAGATACATATATAGATTAATAGATAGATACATATATAGATATAGATATATTAATATAGATAGATACATAGATAGATTAAAATAGATAGATAGATCCATAAAAATGGAGGGTCCTCAGAAGAGATGCCGTACATCTGTGGTGTGGGAGCATTTCCATTTGGAAACCCCAAATAAAGTGAGATGTATGTATTGTGATCGGCAGCTAGCCTACTGCAACAATACACCATCCATGATGCGCCATTTGAAGAGCATATATCCTGTCATTTTGCAGGGTGCAGACGATGGTAGCATTCCCCCTGTACCTAGGCCTGCTACTGACACTGCTGGGCCATCTAAGCAAGGTATGCATTGTTTGAAATATAATTATAATTGAAATATATTAACAAACTGTTGGGAAACTGTTTAGAAAGTCCATAGCCCCGTGTCAACCTAAGCCCTACAACCTAATGTCCCAATCACAACTGACAATCATGTTAAAAACAGCTTCAATGTGAATATGATTTAATATGTTGTCAATATAATATACTATTGTGTGAATATACATTTTATAGATCTACATATGAGCACCCAAACTACAGCCAGTGAAGACATCATTTTGGTTTTCCTAATTGTTGTAGTTCTACATTCCATTTGATTTTTCTCTGCCGACTGAGCATAAACGTTCATTACATAACTGTGTTTATGAAGGTTTCCAATTAATGAACCAGTGAGCTACAGTTTCGGTCTATGTTATGTTATGTTATCTGATTCATATAAAATATACTTCATATATGCCGTCAGTGTAGGATTTGTTACTAATTGCTGTTTTCATCATCAGGCCAATCATCATCATCATCATCATCATCATCATCATCATCATCACCATCAACATCAACATCAACACCAGTAGAAACACAGGACAGTTTATGGGAACTTTTTGATAATCGTATCCATGAAACCCAGTTGATACACAATGCTACAGCTGATGCCACAGTGGAAGTCAAAAAATACCTCCATGATGTGTTTTTGCCCAGAACTCATGATCCCCTAATTTACTGGAAAGAGAGAACAGTAATCTTTCCTCATTTGTATGTCCTTGCTAAAAAATAGCTTTGCATGCCAGCAACAAGTTTCCCTTGTGAGAGGATGTTATCAAAGGCTGGAGAAATTATCTGTAAAAAAAAAAGAAGTAGGCTAAGTCCTTCCACAGCAGAGAAATTAATATTTTTTTAATAAAAATCTCTAAAAAAGTGAGACATTGTGGCTTGATTTCTTTTATTAATAATCATTTTTCATGACCAAAATAACATTATGCACAGTGAGAAGCCAACAGGTTACAAGCTTCACATATTACAAATTTAATATATTAATTTAATATAAATAGATGATACTTTATGAAGTTTATCTCAATATTTGACCGCAGTGGCTGTGAGACAACTGCACTAAAATACTACTATAGCAACAGATTACAGCTATGTCCTTTCAGAATCATCACTGGCTGGTAGAAATAATCGTTTCTCGATTTCTTCACTTTAAAATAACGAGGAACAGCATATTTTCCTGAAATAAAGGGGAGGAAAAGTCTATGCTTTGCAATGTAGTAAAGAAAATTAAAGTTTCATAAAAATATAAATGGCACACACCAGACATATTAGACTGTTGCAGATAATTATACGTAACAATAATTGTCTTGTCATGCTATATAAATTAAAAGAATACTTTCTCATACTCTGATGATATGAAAATCAAATTTACAAAAATTATTTAATTCATAATTCATTCTTCTATCTGAAGACCTGATCCTCCCACTGTGGATAATAAACCCAATTCATTCATTAAATGTAGTTGGTTGTTCGTCTGTTAGCCTAAAGATCAGTTTAATTTAACAAAACAATCATTTCAGGGACATGGCGAGTTACAGGCTAATGTTTTTTTTTTTTCTCTTCTGTGCATTATAATGAAGGCTTTGTAAAACTGCACAGCGTTTTTAGCTTTTTAAACAACATACTCCGTCCTACACCAACTACACACACATTTCCTCTATCATGTAACACATATTTCATCAGAGATTAAACTCCAGACAGTTCAATAATTGATGATTATCATCATGAATATACAGTATAACAACCAATATCTAGGTACAGGTTAGATAAAAAATGTTTGCCTGAAGGCACTGTAAGTTGTTTTGGATCAAAAAAAAAAAAAACTTCTGAGTGAGTGAGTGAGTGAGTGAGTTTCTTCTGGGCTTTTGAGTTACAACAAATATGTTTTAGAAACATATGGTTACAACAGCCACAGAAACCATTGTGTGGTCTGTACCCGACTGTGTCAATCAAACACTGATTCGGCGGACCATGCCACCTGTCAAAACACTTTGAGATTTCATTAGCCGTGGTCACGTGGCATGGGCATTTTGAATCATGCTTCGGATTAGTGTTTTGAAACATCTGTGCTTCGGGATCTTGCAAAGCTTCGGAACATCTGTTTCAAGTCAGCCATCCCTAATGTTTGCTGGGTTTTTGAGTTATAACAAACATGTTTCAAAAACACATGGCTACAACAACCAGAGAAAAAATAAACTAAGACAGAAGTCAAGAGCCCAACTAAAGCAAACACTGATCTCTAACATGGTTACTTCAAATAAAACAATAAATCAACATCTAAACCTTAGTTAATTCTCAATCAGATCTTCTGTAGACGTCTGACAGAAATAAAGTCAGTCTGGTTATTAATAAGTGGAGCTGGTGATGCTGTTTGTGGGGTTGTTTAATCAGATCTTGAGAGATTTAATGTATTTTATTTCAGTTTATTTTACCTAAGGCTGTGTCTGAAGTCAGTTGTAGTTCTTGTGTTTCTCTTTTCTTCAGTAATTCTGTTTGTTAACAGCAGCTGTTCATCACTAATGCTCAATTATCACTCAGTTAATAACTTAATTACTTAATTGCAACGTATATATCTTCTTTTTCTGAACTCAACTGAATTAAGTTCAGAGTACTCATAACTGTTAGTTTTAAAACTTAAATGGTTTAAGGCAATCGGTTTCCTCAAACTGTTTGAGTTAACATAACTTGTCAGGTTTTTAAGGATATCTGTTTACTCAAACAGTTTGAGTTAAGTTACTTGTCAGGTTTTACAGTGACTCAAATGAACCGCACTAACAGAGCAATCGCACCAGGTTTGTTTTAATCGAACCAAACATGACAAATGTGAACACACCCTCATTCTAGCATTTAATGCTGAGAAAGGGTCTAGCCTTGAAGCCTCAGAAGGACACATCCTCATTAGACTGCAGCCTTCCATTTAAGAAGCACCTATAGGTTGACTACTTATTCCTCACCTCCTCAGCGGGTCAGTTAGGTACTTCCTGATGACATACAAGTTAAAAAACGATTCTGTTTAACGTGTCACAGGCTGGAGGACAGAGAAGTGATGAAACGAGGAAGCATCAGTTTGAGTAGTGAGAAGCACCCAGTGCACTTCCTGCTGTTTCCTGTTTAAGGTTGTTTGGGTCCATTTGAGTGTTTACAGACTCTTTTTGTTGGCTTTCTGATAACATAAGGTTGAATGTAGAAAACACAAACTAAGTAGTATGGCTCTGCTGAGAGGTTTTAAGTGTGACTGAAAGAGGTCAGGGTATAAGACCATTGCGAAATGAAACCACTTCCTGTGTAGCCTTAACACTTTTGAAAATGCTAATAAACATTTCAAAGACAACAGCTCATCTGTGAAGACGCATCGATCAACACAGTGGGATAATGGATTTAGAGACTATTTATGAAAATCATTTAAACATGAAGTGTGGGGAAGCACAACTGGACCTCAAACTCAGAGTCACGGTCAGAATGAAGGAAAGAAAGATCTATACAGACAGAAAGGATTATTTGGACTTTTTGAAATGGTTTCTTGATGGATGATGACAATAGCATCACTATAGAGGAAATGAGAACCATCGTACAATTTCAAAACTCTTTATATATGAATTAAATGTTAATGTTTTTCGCCGTTGTAAATGAAGTGTATTAGTATGGACTTCTCTTTTCTATTTGCATTTCAAAAATGTTCTTGTTTTCATATTTATAATGAAATTACAGATGACTTATAAAAACATATTCATAAAACAAAAACTGTATTGCCAAAGCAATAGTAGATTACCTAGGTTGATTTGAAACTGACTATATGAAAATGATAACACACAATTCTTGTGTTTGAACAAACGGCCCGGGAGGAAGTAGATGTTTGGTGTTGATCACAGTGAGTCTCCGGAAGTTCATTTGTGTTCTTCTGCTTGTCTTCATCATACTGCAGCACATCACCATTACACCAGAGAGAGACCTGGTAAAGAGTTACAAGAACACAGCTGAAGAGTTCAATCAGAACCATCAACAGCTTACAGTGACAATCACACTGATTTTAACATAAGAAGAACCTTGAAACTGGGAGACTAGAGTCAAAGATCACCACTGCTGAGAAAAAAGTCAGTTGAGAGATTTTACTCTTTAAATAAGAAGAAACTGGAGTTAGAAAGCAAAGTCACTTCTTCATGGAGAGGAAGCAAAGAAAGAGAAGCATCTAAACAAATACCGCGCCATATGTTATGTTGCCGTTTCTTTTTGTATCTTTGTACGTACAGGCCTTATAGAAAAAATGTTTCTGTGTGGTTCAGGTAGGTTCTTCATATCCACCGAGTTGATGACTCTGGTCTGATGGCAAGATAGGACTGCAGGATCGGAAGCTGATCTGGTCATTATCAACACTGAAAGAAAGAAGCAGGCAGGTTCTGTGGAGTGTCTGTTAATGAATGAGAGTAATCACACTTATTCACATCTTATCCCTGTTTTTTTTAACACAGAGGTCATATCTTCATTAGTCAAAGTGAGAGAGTGTGGATTGGTTTGTCCTGACAGAGTGGCAGCGAGGGCATCATGAAATGGGTGGATAACTCCTACCACTGGAAACAAGGAGGTAAGAAGAAAGCTAAAAAATCAGTGTGTGTTCATTTGTTTTGGTCTTTTTGATTCTTATTTATAAAATCCACAACCTTCGAAGAAAGTTTTTGCAAGAGAAAGCTTCTTTCACAAACAGCACAACCACAATTAAAGGCAGATTTACACATAAATTCTAGTAAAGAAAACTCTTCTTCTCTCTTATGGCACTACTTCTACTCCAGCTTCATTGCACTACTTTAGTTTAATACTCCTGCAGCGTGCTATATACTGGTGGCTTGTTGATTCATAAATTTGTGTCTCATCAAAAACTAAAACCTCATGATACATGATGTTGTTCAGGCTTTTGGCTCAAAGGTGAGCCAAACAACCATAACTGAAAATGAGGGGATCACTGTATTCAACCTAACTATAGTGGAGAGATGGGCCGATGCGCTCACCTGCTGAACAGCTGGAGTCTGATGCATTTTTCCCTGAGAAGATAAAGGATTTTGTGGTAAACAGTCATCCGCCTGTGGTTTGCTCTTGCCATCTTAAATACAATCATTCTACTAAAACACATGAGTTCTGCATTAAGGTTCCTGCCTTTAAAAAAAAAACAATCAGCTGATCTTACATTTGTTGTAGCTGACATTGTAAAAATGCTATTTATTTTCTGTGGCTGCTATAATAATCTTCGCTTCTCATGCTGTAAATCTAAAAGCATCTGGGATACAAAACCCTGATGTGTTCATGTTTGTTCCATCACAAGCACAGCTCTATACACATTACATTCATTCTTAGCTGTGATCATGAGTCTCTTTTGTTGGATTCTGAATGTTGAGAGACAATCACAGCAAAAATAAGTTAGAAGCCCAAAGTGTCTCAGACTGCCCTGACTCCTCTCTATTCTGATGTTGGCGTCTGTAATTGCTTTCTCGCTGAATAAATTTGTCAATTTCTATCATAGTAAACTGCATTGTTATTTTCATTTCATATTTAATTAATTCTTATCTGCTTCACTTTGAAATGGAGTGGGATTTCTCCAGTCCAGGCATCCAGCAGGAGCAGGTTTGTCAGACTGAAGTGTTCAAGAAACATGAGCTCCAAAGCATGCCCAAGTGTTTCCACCAAATTATAGATATTTACGGAGCCTAGCTCCTCACCGTATTCAAGCTTGTTTTGTGTAATACGTATCAAAATCCTTAAACCGACTCTAGCTAGTGATGGAAAACACATGATTCCTTTGGAAGCTTCTGAATCAACTGGAAACAATTAAGCTTCGCAAAAATGATTCTCTGTTTCTCGATGCACTATTAACTACACCCCGCTGACGAGACTGCTGGTCAAAACTGGTATAAATGCAACAAAAAACTCATGTCAAAAACATGCATAAAAGTCAGCTTTTTACAAAACCCAATGCAAGTGCTTTATTAAAATTATAATATATTAAATGCAATTAAAATAATAAAATACCATTAAAAATTAATTGTTTTTTTAACATAATTATTAATTTGCAGGGCTTGTTTTGTCTGTTTTGTGGAGAGCTTGTCTAAACAGGGCAATAAGAGTCTGTTAAATACTACCCATCCTTTCAATTACACAAACGTCTCGTTGAAATGCCTATAAATTGACATCATATAAATTGACAATAGAGAGCGTCAGTAGTTCTTGTGCATACACTGAAAGCCTTCATGAACGCCTCATAATAATGTTTTCTTACTGCTGCCTGTTTTCATTATTCAACTCCAACAATTTAGATCAGAAGACATGGTGTTGGACACCAGATTCAGGAACTGTTTTCAAATGCAGTCTGATGAGTGTCTGTTGTTGTTTCTCTAAACTGGAAAGAATCTCCGGAACTTCCTTCAACCAAATCTAAGTTCAGAGTTAAAGGTAATCCATTTCAACAATAATATATCACACTTTATACAATATATATATACTCATCAAAAAAAAAAAAAAAAAAAAAAAATTTATACAACAACAAAAAAAATAGAGAGAAAATGTGACCAGCGAAATTTTACAGCTATCAAACTCACACCAGAATTTTTAGTCTTTTTCTCTTTTCAGAAAATATTCTCATCAGCAAATATTCTTCTTGAAGACCAGAGCCAAATGAAACAACTTCCTGTGTATCGAATAATTTGTGAATTAGTGAATTGTTATTGATATTTGATGCTTTTTACTGACAGACCTGTGATGGGATAAAGTTTGTTAAAACATGACTGTCATGGTTTTCGTTTGTCAGAAGTTTATGTTTGCATAAAGTATGCTGATCTTATGATTCAGAGAAAAAAATAAACTTGGTAGCAAGAAACTCAAGGACTGCATCATGTGCCAACACATCTTTTGAATTTGTAACTTTGGAAACGAAATCACTTCCTGCGAAGGTTTTGGGTTTTAAAAACACTAGGCAACATGCTAAAAATCACAACTCATCTGTGAAGACGGTCAGCCACAGAGACTAATGGAGATCGAGACCATTTGACGTAAAATGTGTTGAACACATAGTCATTAAGGATTTTATTTGGACTCCTCAAACACGAGGGTCATGCAGGCAGGATGAAGGAGAAAAGCTCACAAAATGCAGTAAGCAGAAGTTTCTTTTGAAGCAGATATGGTGTCTGCAAGGTTGATGTGAACTAAAAACTGTTATACAATTTCAGTTACTGTTTTCTATGAACACGGTTTCTGATTTTAAATGAAGAGTTTTAACATGATTATTTTAAGCAAAATCATATGTTCCCTTTCAAGGGAACTTCGAACTGCGTCCTCTGGGGGTCGCTATGGGGAACACCTCATTAAGTGACCCGTGTCACCAAGCATACATTGACGAAAAAACACCAACGAGTTGGCAGCGGCAGCAGCCTCTGGCGTCACTACCGGCTAGCGATTATAAACAGACAACGGGATAACACGTCATTCTCTTCTTAAGATAACCTTCAAACTGACTGTTTTTTTTGAATGCGTGCATCTGAAAAAAGAACCGGTAAGGCGCTCTTTCTCTGTCTATCATATGGCAACTACTAGCAAGTTGTTGAGGGACAATGTGTGCATCCATGTTTCAAGTTATTTGACTGCGATGATACACACGATCTTTTCAAATCATTTGTTTTGGGTAAAGAGCATGCGGCTGCCTTGGAGGAGGCAATCTGCATGCATTGGCAGCGTTTTTTCAAGGAAAAAGCTCTGCTCTACGCTTAGTCTCTCTTTCCGATAAAGTGCTAGCAGCCATTCCGTTTCCCTCATGGGGTTCAGGACCCGCCGCTGCTGAGGCACGGAGGAGAATGAGCTCGTGAGAATTTCAGGTGGATCTGTCTGAATGGTTTAAAGAGGGACTTTCCCTTTCGCACTCAAAATGGCGGCGGACGAGAGAGACTCGGGAGGATGATGGTCCAGGTCTGAGCCCGAACAACATAGGGGTCCTAGCCTGTCTCGATCTGAGGATCAAAGATGGGACTGAGGCTAGTGTTGCGACTCGCTCTGCACCTCCCCCACCTGCGGGCAGGGTAAAAAAGAGGAGGTGTGGGTCACAAGGAGGTAAGCAGAACCTAAGGTATGTGATCCAGACGAGGCAGCATTCTGGCACAGATGACTCTTAAACATACTGTTTTGAGGTGCACCATTCCATCTATGAGCTGCACTATCAATATGCCACGAGAGCCCTTCCTTAGAACAGTAATTGAAAATCCATGCTATGGTAAGTGTGCACGTGAAGTCTTTGCACTCTTTCTGAAATCCACACTGTGGTAATTTCACACGCTAGTATTCTGCGTTCTTTCTAAAATCCTATATGGTGAGGGCTTCACGCGGTTGCTTCGTGCCCTTTCTTGAGTTGGTATAAGCCCCGTTCATCTTGGGTGCCACTCCACCTATGTATCCTTGGATACCCATCTAAACAGGGTGTTGCTACTGGAGATCTGTTGAGACAGCTCCTTCAGCAAGCTTTTGCGAAAGCAAGTGGTAGCCCCTGTGTGATAGGCAAGACTTAGTATAAAATGCTAGGTTCCTAGCCGTATCCCTTTAAAGGAATT